>NW_016108020.1:196109-207269 GCF_001604975.1 Cebus imitator
AAAAAAAAAAAAAAAAAAGAGAGTGAATTTTATTTTCTGTTGCCAGCAAGGGGTAAAGTGGCTGGAATCCTTTCCAGAAATTGCCAATTTCCAATTTCTGGAGAGAGGGCAAGGGTTTAAGAAGAGGGGCTTGGAATGCAAGAGAGGAAGGGGGCTAAGAGGTGACAGGTGGCGTGACTTGCTCTGATGGCTTATCTTGAATCATTGTTCCATCTGGTGAAGGAGCTGGCATCACTGTGGGCTTGACAGGTTACAAATCAATCACATTCAATCTTGCAGTCAATCTTTAGCCCACAGGGAACTCCCGTCTTGAAGTAATCTGCTGGGGAGAGAATCCTGGAGGTACCTGTTTCGTGTCAGGATTTGGTCCTTGAAGCTTCTAAGGAAATATATGACCAGATAAGTGAGCCCGGTGTGAACTTAACAAGGATCCAGATAAATAAATATTGTATGCATATGGTATGGGAGCATAAGGTGGGAAAGGGTCATAAGGTGGGAAAGGGGAGTGGAGTTTTAAAGGACATCCTGAGTCTGTATTTCAAGAAAAAAGAAAACACATCTGTAGTTTGTCTCAAAGCTATGTCTTGAGACCGGGGAGAAAGAAGAAAAGGAAAAAATGTTTTAAAACATGGTTTGAAGCTAAGCTGTCCTATTACACACTGATATAATTTTTGCAAAGGCAGTTTCAGTTCTCTCATCTTATGATTAGGCCAATGTCTGTGCAAACTTGACTTACTTTAAACTGTTCTTAAAATGTTTATTTTGCCCTCTCTTTTCTCATCTGTGTTAATTCCAGTCTTTGATCATGAGCTATTTGACTACTCTACTCTCATTGGAGAATTAGGCATGTCCCAGGGTTGATCCCTTGGGAAATCGCCTGACTGAAAAAAAAAATTATTTGCAGTGAGAAATGTAATTGTCATGGCCAGTAGATACCAGAAAGTTGCAGTTCACAAAGCTTATTGTGTATTAGATTCACCTCGGGTACTTCAGTGGTTTTATAACTTTCCTTTATGTGCATTACATTGTTGTTCCATCTGGAGTTTCACCGGACATATGATTTAATAAACCTAGTGGGGCTCGGGCATCTGTGTGGCAAGCTACATGGGACTAGGCTGTTTTTGTAATGGCTCCTCCATGACCAGGTCTGTACCTTGCCATTTTCCAGACTCTCAAGTTTCAAACCCCCATAATTGTTACTCTCCCAAGCCTGCCCTTTTCTGATACTATTCATTGCACTATTCCTTTTAGCCTTTCTTTCAGCATGAAAATCAAATAACTTATTGTTCACATTTCAGAACCCTAGTTAACAGACTAATGCATAATAACATTTGTATCCTTGGTAGGTTCAATGCAGAAAATCTGAGCAAGGGAGCTACTTAGTTTATCAAAAGCCATTTGAAGATCATTATCAATTTTCTTTACACATCTAGCTGTCTTTGCATATGTCCCAGAGGCTAAGTGATTCAACAAAAGCTCCTTGTGTTTTGTGTTCTCATTGTTGATGATCTCTGCCATTTTACTATGTGGTCTAGTGTGACTGCACATGAAACCATACTTGATGACAAGAAAAGGGACAGAAAGAAGTCTCATCTACCACCACAGAGAATACTGAATGCATCAACTTCTGTGTGAATTTCTACTGTTGTTTCATGGTATCTGGATTCTCTAGTCAGTTTATAGCCCAAGGACTTGCCAGTCTTCTTGATTTCCTTTTCTGTAGGTTCACTGGGGCACACTGGTATCCAGTGAGTTGTTTAGGTAGCAGCGACTACTGATAGCTTTGGGCTCTCAGAAATCTTGGGTTTTCCTAATGTAGCTCGTGGATGATCTTGTTTCTCTAACCCCAATTTTTAAAAATTACTTATTTATTTTGAATAAGTAATACATTAACATGGTTCAAAAATTAAAACAAAATAACAAGATTTACATTTAGAATCCCCATACCTACTCCTGTCCCCATCTAACTTACACTTCCTACTCCCATAAATAACTACATTATTCGTTTCTTATATATTCTTTCAGTGTTTCTTCTTCTTCTTCTTCTTCTTCTTTTTTTGTAGAGATACGGGGCTTACTATGTTGCCGAGGATGGTCTTGAACTCCTTGCCTCCAGCGATTATTCAGCTTTGGCCTCCCAAAGTGCTAGGAGACGTCGTGAGCCACCGTGTCCTGCTAGTGTTTCTTTATGCAAACACAAGTCATATATATATATATATATATATATATATATATATAATCTATATCTGTAGAGACAGGAGACAGAGTTTGTCTCTGCCACCCAGACGAGAGTGTAGTGGTGCCATCATAGCTTACTGCAGCCTTCAACTCCTGGGCTCAAGCAATTTTCCACCTCAGCCTTCTGAGTAGCTGGAATTACAGGCGTGTGCTGTGCTACCATGCCTGACTAATTTTTGTATTTTTTGTAGAGACAGGGTCTGACTTTGTGGCCCAGGCTGGTCTTGAATTCCCCACCTCACTCTCCCAAAATGCTGGGAATTACAGGCATGAGTCACTGTGCCCAGCCAAAAAACATACATTTTTTTTTTTTTTTTGAGACGGAGTCTCATTCTGTCATCCAGGCTGGAGTGTGGTGGCACAATCTCGGCTCACTGCAACCTCTGCCTCCTAGGTTCAAACAATTCTGCCTCAGCCTTCCAAGTAGCTGGGACTACAGGCGTGTGCCACCACACCTGGCTAATTTTCGTAATTTTAGTAGAGACGGGGTTTCACCATGTTGGCCAGGCTGGTCTCGAACTCCTGACTTCAGTTGATCTGCACGCCTCGGCCTCCCAAAATACTGGGATTACAGATGTGAGCCACTGCTCCTAGCCAAAAATGCACATTCTTATTTTCCCCCTTTGGTACAAAAAAGGTAGCATATTACTGTACGCTGTTCTGCATCTTGCTTTCTTTCCCTAACTACATCCTGGAGATCTTTCCATATCAGTACTTATAGAGCTTCCTCATTCTTAAGGTTCCTATAGTACAGTATTCAATTGTATCGATGTACCATAGTTTATTTAACTAGTCCTTTATTGACAGATACTTGGGATTTTTCCTGTCTTTTGCTGTGACAAACAACAAGAAAATGTACATACATAAATACACAAAGTACAGATTTATCCTTATACTGGAGTCACAGAAATGGAACTGCTGGCTCAAAGGGTAAATGTATGAAATCTTTGTATCACTTAGAGTTTACCTGCTGTATGTGTGAAGAAGAGATCCAACTTTTCTCTATAGCTATGCAGTTGTCTCAACACCATTGATTTAAAATAAAAGTCAATTATTACACCACTGATTTGACTTGGTACTAATTTTCTATGTGCATTTGGTACTATTTATAAACTTTTGATTCTGTCCCATTGATCTTTCTACTCATGTTCCAGTGACTCAATGTGTGCTTTTCTCATTTTGCAAGGTTAGCTCATCATAGTTTTATTAGGGAGGGGACTGTTACTGTAACAAAGATTGTACACAAGTAGTTTAAACAAGATAGAAGTTGATTTCTCTGTCATGTTAACAGTATAGAAGTGAGTGGCCCAGGGCTGGTAAGGAAGCATTACCATCACTTAGGCCAAAGTGGCTGCCCCAGCTTCTGCCATCTCCCAGTCAGCAGAAGGCAGAAAAGGGCCAAAAGACAGCATGAACTTTCCTTTTTAGGGTCACTCTGTGGAAAGAGCTTACATCAGTTGCCCAGAACTTGGTAACATGGCCACTCCAAGCCACAAGGAAGATAGAGAGATGTAGTCTCCTGCTAGATAGCCATGTGTTTGATTAAAATTTAGGAGTTCTATTAGTAAAGAAAGGGAAAAATGGTCTCTATTACAGTGATAATCTGATGGTAAGGACCTCAATGTAGAAGGTATTGGGGCATTGTAACCTAAATAGTGGCATAAACTTTCCTCCAGGAATTCACAATAGAGGATTGGTGCAGAGAAGTCTAGGGTTCACATAGGCTCTACCTCTTACTTTCATATTTTTGAGGTTCTCTTTGCTCAGAATTGTATTTACTGTTTGTTAGAGCTCTTGCATGCGCTTTCTCTTTCTTTCTGTATAAGTTGCAGTGTGTGCATTTTTTTCTTTTGTTCTTTTCTCACTGCTTTACTCACAGGTCCCTGGAGACATCAAGCTATTTCTGAGGCAACTCTTTGGGCTTGTTAATGTATTAATTGGCAAAAAGAAGCCTCTCAGGGAACAAAAGCCTGAGTCTGTTTATACCTCTGAATTTCCTATCTCTCTTCCTTTGATATCTCCCTTGAATGTGATAAAGAATAGTCAATTTAAGTGGCTCAAGTGGCTCTTTTACATTTACAGAAGGCCATGCTTGTATATAAAAGGGGATCTGGGTAATGGGTAACTAAACTAAAGGATAGGAAAAAGCCACAAAGGAAAGATCCTAAAGCCTTAGAGAAACCATATGATTTATCACCTAAATTGGGATGCTTTAAAGAGTTCAGGGAGGCTGGGCGTGGTGGCTCACACCTGTAGTCCTAGTTACTTGGAAGACTGAGGCAAAAAGATTCCTTGAGCCCAGGATGTTGTGTCTGATTGCAGTGAGCTGATTGCTGGACTGCACTCCAGCCTGGGAGATGGAGTGAGGTCCTGTCTTTAAAACAAGCAGACGAACAACCCCCCTGCCACCACGCGCCCCCCCCCAAAAAAACAAAAAACCACAAGAAGATTTTCTTTTGGCACACACATGTTTTGATAAGTTTCTTAGTTATATCTGTCTCTAATATTGTGTTAATGGCATTTTTCTGAAAAATGTATTTTTTTCAATATGCTCTTATTGTTTTAAGTATTTTCATAAAACTGCCCGCAATCTGTCTCACAGTTGCATTTTATGGTTAACAAATGTAACATTACAGACATCTTCAATTGATTTTTTTCTCTATAGATCATGTCTACCTAAAAGGAAGAAGTGTAGGCAAAATATGGAGGGGTCATTCGGGCCAAGATTGAGAACTGCAGCCTGGGACACACTTCCAGGTTGCTTTGAAGAGTACTCTGGAGAACAAAGGGGAGACTGGAATTTTTTAAGAAAAAAGGATGAATCAGGAGAAGGAGTGATTGCAAAGTTGTCTGTCAGGAATTCTCATTGGTTTAAAGAAATAACATTGGGCCTGGTGGTGACTTACACCTGTAATCCCAGCACTTTAAGAGGCTGAGGCGGGTGGATCACTCAAGGTCAGGAGTTCGAGACCAGCCAGGCCAACATGGTGAAACTCCGTCTCTACTAAAAATACAAAAATTAGCCGGGCATGGTGATGTGGGCTGGTAATCCCAGCTGCTTGGGAGGCTGAGGCAGGAAAATCACTTGAACCCGGGAAGTGGAGGTTGCAATGAGCCGAGATCACACCACTGCAATCAAATATGGGAAACAGAGTCAAACTCGGTCTCAAAAAAAAAAAAAAAAATTGGGAACCTAAGGCGGGTGGATCACGAGGTCAGGAGTTTAAGACCAGCCTGGCCAAGATGGTGAAACCCCATCTCTACTAAAAATACAAAAATTAGCCAGACGTGGTGGTGGGCGCTTGTAATCCCAGCTACTCGGAAGACTGAAGCAGAGAATTGCTTGAACCCGGAAGGTGGAGGTTGCAGTGCGCCGAGCGAGACTCCGTCTCAAAAACAACAAAAAGCCAGCAAGGGGTCTCTCTAGAGCAAACTAGCAAGATGGAATCTCATATCGATATCAGAATCTAATAATGGGAGTTATATTTCATCATTTTTGCCACATTCTATTGGTTAGAAGCCAGTCATAGGTCCAGCTCACATTCAAGGGGAGGGAATTATAGAAAGATGTGAACACGGCTGGGCGCGGTGGCGCATACCTATAATCCCAGCACTTTGGGTGGCTGAGGCGGGTGGATCACGAGGTCAAGAGATTGAGACTATCCTGGCCAGCATGGTGAAACTCCACCTCTACTAAAAATACAAAAATTAGCTGGGCGTGGTGGTGCGTGCCTGTAGTCCCAGATACTTGGGACGCTGAGGCAGGAGAATCGCTTGAACCCGGGAGTTGGAGGTTACAGTGAGCCGAGATGGCACCACTGAACTCCAGTCTGGTGACAGAGGTAGACTCTGTCTCAAAAAAAAAAAAAAAAAAAAAATGTGAACACTAGAGGGCAGAGATCATGGGCACCACCTTAGAATTCTTCCCAGTGTTCCCTGGGAAATGGCTCTGAGATTGAGATTTGTATGCAGGTGTATTACTGGGGGTTGCTTCTGGGAACAACACCTGTAAAGGAGTAAAGAAATCAGATTTGGATAGAGAGGGAGAAGTTTCAGTAGAGGCTTCAGTCAACCCCACAGACGGTTCTGAAGCAGAGTTGGTCCTTTAGAGATGTCCTGAAAAGAAGCAAGGAAGCCAGGCCTTTGGAACTGCATTGAGCAATCATTGATGGATGCCCTTGGGAAGTGAGTATAGCCTTAGGCAAGGCAGATTCCTCCATCAGAGGGCAGTTTCTGGGGAGAGACTCAGCTGTGAGCCATAAGCAACCAATACTCCCAGCAGCTAAGAATGAGTGCCTCAGTTCTGAAACAGGGAATCTGAGTGACGTATCACCTGTCCCTGCTCAGTCCCTGCCTGCAACCAATAATGCTGGCGGCAGGCCAAGTTTTCATTTGTATAGGAGTATAATTTTGTAACTTCACTTCAGCCTCTCATTGGTCGCTTTATGCAACCGATCAGACTGATCATGGGCCACTACTTCATTTGCATGGGGTGTACACCAAATGACCAATGGGAAACCTCTAAACGGTATTTAAACCCCAGAAAATTCTGTAACCAAGTTCTTGAGCTGCTTGCTCAGGCCTGCTCCCGCCCTTTGGAGTATACTTTTGAAACAGACTCTGCAAAGATCATAACTGAGGAAATTATGACAGTGAAAGTGATCAGACCTACCCTACCTTCTTCTAACCTCTAAAATATCTTTGCTCATTCCTGGGTATAGGTCAAACTAGCCTTGGGAAGGAATTTACAAACTCTGAAACAACTGATAATAGCCCTTTCCCCTTCTTGCCTGGGGATCAGTCTGCCTTTGTAGGACTAACAAATTAGGTACAAGATTAGAAATTACGTTTTAGGGGCCATACAGCCTCTGGCTGCAAGAGTCTGAACCTCCCCAAATTGCTCTTCGAATAACATCACTGTTGCAAAACCTAGGATCAATGCTTGAGATATTTTGCAGACCCTGCATTCTGATGCAGAACATGACACCACTCAGACTGATACTCTGACTCAACTAGTTCCTGCGATCCCACCTAGGAAGAACTCCCTTCAGCAAGAACTCACTTTTACCCTCTTCGATTTCATCTTCAGCCCGACCAATCAATACTCCCCGCGTTCTGAGCCCATACCCCTCAAACTATCCTTAAAAACTCCGATCCCCGAATGCTCAGGGAGACTGATTTGAGTGATAATAAAACTCTGGTCTCCTGCACAGCCATTCTGCATGAATTACTCTTTCGCCATTGCAATTCTCCTGCCTTGATAAATTGGCTATGTCCAGGCAGAGGATAAGATGAACCCATTGAGCGGTTGCACTTTTGTTTTCAATAAATATCTGCTTTTATTGCTTCATTCTTTCCTTGCTTTGTGCATTTTGTACAATTATTAGTTCAAAACTCCAAGAATTTAGACACCGTCCACGGGTAACAGGACTACAAGCAAGGCTGGCTAATTTTTTGTATTACTTTCTTTTGGCATTTTTAGTAGAAATGGGGTTTCGTTATGCTGCTCAGGCTGGTCTCGAACCCCCTGGCTCAAGGAATCCGCCGGCCTTGGCCTCCCAAAGTGCCAGGATTAAAGGCGTCAGCCACAGCCTGGCCCGCTAAACTTCTCTATGCATCAGTTACTTCATTTGCTTAACGAGGATGACAGTACCCACTTCGGCGTTTTGTGAGCATTAGTTAATACATGAAAAATGCCATATGTGTTTGCCATTGGCATCAATCACGCCATAACTAGAAAAATTACATTGCATTTTTGAGTTGAAAATGTTGGGGGCCAGAGTGGACCTAGGCCTTTTCCGACTTCGGAGAGGTCTTTACTGTTAAGTAGGCCTTAAGTAGCAGAATTCCATGAAGGGAGCCAGGAAACCAGGGTTTTTCAAAAGGAGGTGGTATTTGCGCTGATGCCTGGTAGGGCAGTCACGAATTCCAAGGGTTGGGGGTGGCGCCTTTTCCAAGGCAGTCCTGGGCTTGCGCAGGGCTGCGGCTGCTCCGGGCACGGTTCCGGGAAACGCAGCGGCGCCGACCTTGGGCCTAGCACACTCTTCACGTCAGTTCCCAGCGTCACCCGGATCTTCGCCACTTCACTTGTGGGCACCCCGGCGCTGCCTCCCGCTCCTCCCCTAAGTCGGGAAGGTTCCTTGCGGTTCGCGGCGTGCCGGACGTGACAACTGAAAGCCGCACGTCTCACTTGTACTCTCGCAGATGGACAGCGCCAAGAAGCAATGGCAGCGCGCCGACCGCCTTGGGCCGTGGCCAAT
This sequence comes from Cebus imitator, assembly GCF_001604975.1. Taxonomy (NCBI): domain Eukaryota; kingdom Metazoa; phylum Chordata; class Mammalia; order Primates; family Cebidae; genus Cebus; species Cebus imitator. Next base: position 204,608 of record NW_016108020.1, read on the forward strand.
AGCGGGTGCTTCTCACGGCGCGCCAGGAAGGGGCGGTATGGGAGGCGGGGCATCGGGGGGCGGTGTGGCCTAAGTTCCTGCCCACGCGGTGTTCGGCATTCTGCAAGGGTACAGAGCGCGCGTCTGCAGCCGGCTCTCTCGCTCTCTGAATCACCGACCTCTCTCCCGGCTGTATTTCCAAAATGTCTCTTTCTAACAAGCTGACGCTGGACAAGCTGGACGTGAAAGGGAAGCGGGTCGTTATGAGGTAATTCTGCACGTTTGCCCTCGTGCCCTGTGTGTTCTGTCGCAAACCTCTTTGGCTCGAGCTGAATTATTCTCTTGTCTGCCCTAAGTTGCTTTTAGCTTTCAGCTGGGCCCCAGGAGTCCTAGGCTCGGAGGGCGAGGCTGCTCACAGGTTTGGTGATTCTAGCCCCATTTTCCCAGCCCAGAAAGCCGCCGAAGTCACCCTTCGGGGATGGATCCCACTAAGGAAGGGCTGAGATTGCTGCTGGGACCCATTTTGTCTTTTTTCCTATTGCTGAAATGGAGTTCCGTTGCCTCCACCTCCCAGTCGGCAAGATAGGACTTAATGCTTATCCTGCAAATCTCTAGGCTTCAAGGAAGGGACCTTGAAAGGTCATTTTGTTAATTTCCCTTCCCCCACTGCCCTAGACCGTCCCAGACAAATGAGAAGCGGCCCACATCTCACAGGTCTCTGCACAAAAGGATATGTTTCCAAGAGGATGTTGGTTTAACTGTTCAGGAGTAGACCTCCTATCCCCCGCCGCTAAATAATTGGGGTGGGAGGGTAGGGCGGGGCGCACCGGAGGAGGCCCTGCAGAGCTTATGTAACAGGCCTCTGCTGCCCTGCAGTGTGGTAACGTTGGACTCTTGGCCACACGATTTGCATCAGGATTATGACATACTAGGTAATGGTAGAGCAGGGTGTGGCTGCTCATACTTGCTGGCCTCCAACTGCATCGCCACGTGTGGCTAGAAAAGCAGAATATTAGAGGCAGGGGAGGATTCCTCGTGCACTTTGGGTCTCTTGCTCTGCGCATGTGGATCTCTGGTCACTTACCAACATGGCTTCTCTCTTACCTGCCAGAATTGTTAAGTATAATGTGGAGCTTTTACATTTATCCTTTTGTCACGTGTGGTATAATATTTGTGCATACCAGGAGCAAGGTGCAGGAGGATGATGTGGTATGTAACTGTTGGACTTGACTGTTCATATACCTTAACAGGATCCAAGAGTGGTGTATTTGAGGGGCCATAAAGGTTTGTGTTGATAGCATTTTGCAGCCTTGACCTTTTCGGGTAGTGGTTGATTGATGGGTAGGCATGTGGCTGGTGTAATCTAGCCCCTTTCCCAATTTGGGCCGGTTCAAATGAGGGTTTGTGTTGGATATTAACAGACACATAAGTCAGTAGGGGAGCTCCCTTTATTCTAGCTTCGACATATGAGGACACGTTTGAGTTAGGAAACTGTATGAGTGCCCTAAAAGTACACGTAGCTCTCCCCTTCACTCTAATTTCATTTTGGCCAATATTATGTTGCAGGCAACCTTCTCTGCCCTGCTATGGAGATGGGAGAACCCAATAATTTATGTCCATGAAAAATACCTATGTCATTTCCCCAAATGACATAGGCCTTTGTAATCTGGACAGAGTAGGAATCACAGCCCTGTTAGTACTAGAGGAATGCCCTTTCTCGCCCTCATACAATCCTAATAAAAGGGAATAGACTCTGTAAAAAACAGGACAGGTGGACATTGGCATGCAACTAGCTCTTAGGTTTTAATTAGTTTCTCATGTCTCCACTGCGTTCAAGGCTGACCTTTCCAGATGCATGGACCAACTAAAAGACAAGGAGTGGGACATCATGCTGATCATCTTCCTATAATTGCAGTCTTGGGCTTACCTCTCTACGGAAACTGGCTTGAGGAAGCTAGCTGGGGGTGGGATTGGAGGAGCTGCTTAACTTTTCTCCCTGTGGACCTAATGAAGTTTCAATTAACACACACACTAACCCCAAGCCTTGAAATGATTAGCAAGTCCTGTTTTGCTGATGGAAAATGACCTGTTCAAGGTTACTGAACTACCAAGTTGGTAGCAGAGTCAGGACTAGAATTTGGGTTTCCTTGGCTATCAACTAGATCATCTGAATACTCGAGGATACGTTTAAATAGACCTTTCTTCTGTAATCTGGATACCCTCTACTTATTGAAGCTGAGGACAGGAAGTTACATCATTCCCTGATTATTAATGTATTTCTTTTGAACAGAGAGTCACATTGTAGGCCTACTTTTTTGGAGGCCCCTAGGCAGCCATGCAGTGTCAGCTCAATTCCTTTTTGTTTCAACGTGGTGATTGCTGGCAGTGTTTCCGTAATGGGGCTTCCTGAGTAGTGGCTGCCTCATTTATCGTCTTTGTCCTGCAGAACTGATCTCGGGTATTTGCTGACTCTTCTGGTCCACTGATTTGGATTGCCAAGGGAAACTGATTTGTTGAGGGAACATGGGATAGCCAGAAACCTCTGACTTGTTAATTGCCAAGTTCCACCTTAGTTTTTTAGGACTTTAGTTCACTTTACAGCCTCTTTGAATACACTTCTGCTTATTTTTGCAGTCATTTCTTTTTTTTTTCTCTCATAGGTTGCCAGTCATCCGTTGCGTGC
>NW_016108020.1:207354-210015 GCF_001604975.1 Cebus imitator
TAGTGGGAAGAGAAACAGGAAAAAATTGAGAGCAGAGGAAAAAAGTCTCTAAGATAGCCATAATATCCCAGTGTTCTAGTTAGGGGAAGTGAAGCATTGATGGACATGATTCCTTTGAGAGTTTTTAATGGAACTGGACCTGGGATCTGAGATTTCATGTGATAGAGAATTGATATTCTTATTCCAGCTAAATCAGTGTATTTTTTAATGTTTTATTTTGAAATAATTGAAGATTCACAGGAGGTTACAAAGTTAGTAGAGTGGTCTTGTGTACACCCATTTCCCCCAATGGATGCATCTTACCTAATTATAGTACAATATCAAAAGTAGGAAATTGACATTGGTATAAAGCGTGTATACTTCTCTGCCATTTTATTACATGTGTAGATTTGTGTAACCACCACCACAATCAAGATACAAAACTATTCAATCACCACCCAACAAGATCTCCTTCATGCCACCCCTTTATAGTAATAACCGGCTCCCTTCCTAACTCCTGGTAACTACTAATCTGTCCACTGTTTCTAAAATTTTGTCACTTCAAAAATTCTATACAGATAGTATCATATGGTATATACCCTTTTGGGATTAACTTTTTTCACTTAATATCCTCAAAATTTATCCACATAGTCACATGTATCAACAGTTCATTTCTGTGTATTGCTGAGTAGTATTTCATGGTATGGATGTGTCATAGTTTGTTTATCCATTAAAGGATATTAGGGTTGTTTCCGATTTGGGGCTGTTAGAAATAAAGCTTCTGTGAGCATTTGTATACAAGCCTTGGTATGGACATATGCTGTCATTTTTCATGGGTAAACATCTAGGAGTGGAATTACTGGGCCATATCCTTTTGAGGTATCCCCAGACTATTTTCCAAGGTGGCTGCACCATTTTACATTTCTACCAGCAGTATGTGAGTAACGAGTTTCTCTGCATCATTACCAGCACTTGGTGGTGCCATTATTTTTTATTTTAGTTATTCTGTGTTCAGATGGATATGTAGTGATAACTGACTTTGTGCCTGAAGCAGAGCTCAGGCATGTTATAAGGAAATGAAAAAAAAAAAAAAAAAAGGAAAGTGTGCATATTTTATGTAAAATGGAACAAGTAGAATGTGTAAGCAAGAGCAGTTCCTGTGTTGGAGTCCTCAGAGGAGAAGCTAAAAGCAAAGCTGTTGTGAATGTAAGAGATGAGGGGAGGTAATCCAGAGGGCACTGAGGAGAGAGTATAAAACAAGTCTAATTCATTAGTAACTGACACCATGGCAGCTTGGATAGACAAGACGGATTCTTAGGTGTCTCTGCCCAAAGATATTCCTCCCTGTAAGGGTTGGGGGTAGAGAGTAGCACTGCAAGAAGTGGCGTGTGCCCACCCTTTTTCCATTAGTCCTTTTGAGCATAGGTCTTCTGGGAGGTTGCATGGGGGAAAATGACCCATGGTAATGGGATACTCTCTCTTTTCTTTGGAATGTACCTTAAGGCTGGCAGGCTCCTTGTTCAGGATATTTAAAGAAGTTGCTTAGAGAATCAAGTGGCCTGAAAGTAGAGTGTATTTCTTTCATCAGAGGCGTACTGCCTTTAATTTTGAACACTTTAAAAAATGTTTTAATATAGATTTCCCTCAACCTACCTTTGGAAAGGCTGTTCTTCGGTGAGGTAGATTGGAATTCAGGCCTAGTGGGTATAGGAAATTGGGGGTCTTCTCAGTATGTCTGTAGGAGTCTGTAATTGCCTTAGCCTTATAGAGGAATGGGTATTTAAAAAGGCAGAGGAAAAAGTTGGAGGCTTATAATCAAGGATAGCAGCAGTCTTCTTGATTAGGTCATACTTTACGTAGTCCCTTTGCAAGTGATGCTAGCTGTTGTGGTTGATTACTTGTTAAATCGCAGAATTACATTTTGGAGAAACATAACAACAGCTAAGACTTTTATGGCACTTACTGTGTGTCAGGTACTCTTCTAAGCATTTTACAAATTGCGAACTTACGTAATTCTCTCAATAACTATGAGGTAGATACCGTCATCTCCATGAGAAAAAATCACTTAAAGATGATCTTGGCAGGCAAAACTCTTGGACCTTAAAAATAGCTGCCATGCATTATTGTTTTCATTCACATTGAAGTAGGCTGAGGTTCCACGGAGTTCAGAATAATTGGTTCTTAAGAATGGTAAAACAGTAATCTGTTGGGGAAGAGAGACTGCAGTACATTATTTTCTTGTGCCATCTTGATTACTTCCCTTCTAATTTGCCTTTTTGTCAGGTGGACTGGGGCACATGTCCCACCCTCTCTTCTAAGGCTTTTTGAAAGATGCTGTCTTATGTTGTGTGTATATTGCTTGAAAGATATTGTGTGAACTTTGTACTAGACACTGGGTTTCTTCCCCCTAGTCTTAAGGCCTCAGACTTTCTCCATAAAGAATGATTTTCTCTTAATGTGTTTTATTTTTTCAGTTAATTTTTTTCTTTCAAGTCATGTTAATTTCACAAGGATGCCGAGATAGTATCAAATGAATAGGATCAAGATGCATTCCTTATTATTCATCACCCCTCCAGCTGCTACTCAGATACTATTGTGCCAGGCCCAGGCAGACATCTTTTTAGATGGAACTGGTGGCTTTAGCTTCTCAGATCTTCAGGGCTAGTTCCTGTGATTTAATTT
>NW_016108020.1:210045-244758 GCF_001604975.1 Cebus imitator
TTTTAAAGTGTGAGATACATACCTGAAAGAGCACAAATTGTAAGCTCAAAGAATTATCACAAAATGAGCATATTGGTATGATCACAGAGGTTAAGTGATAGAACATTACCAGAACCCCAAAGCCTTTGGTGTTTCATTCCAGTCACTACTCCCTCCATCCTCCCCATGACTAAGCACTATTTTGACTTTTAATGCCACTGATTATTTTTAAGATGAGATTTGGATTTCCAGCTTATTTAACTGGTTCATTAAAAGTGCATCTCCTAATCTTTGATGGAACAATAATTTGATCATGGCTCTGAATCTTTCTTTTTTAGAGTTGACTTCAATGTTCCTATGAAGAACAACCAGATAACAAACAACCAGAGGTAAGGTCCCTGCTAAGCCTTGGGCTGGGTTTAAGATGTGTGTAGGTGCATAGGATGAAATGGTTTTCCTTTCATATTGTAGTATAGAACTGGAGCAATTTAAGACATATGATTTTGGCTTTCTATCAACTCACTATCTGATATGCTTTCTTATTTATGAGTATATTCAAATATAAGCAAAATCTTAAGAAAGTGATTCCCCTCTCCTTGTTTTTTGAAAATTAGAAGAATTTGTAGTTCACTTTCTTTTTTCTTTTTTTGAGACAGGGTCTTGCTTTTTCACCCAGACTGGAGTGCAGTGGTATGATCATGGTTCACTGCAGCCTCAACCGTCTGGGCTCAAGCAATCCTCTGGCCTTAGCATCCTGCGTAGCTGGGACAACAGGTGTATGCCACTACGCCTGGTTAAATTAAAAAAAATTTTTTTTTGGTAGAGATGGGGTCTCACTATATTTCCTAGGCTGGTCTCAAACTCCTGGACTCAAGTGATCCTCCTGCCTTGGCTTCTTAAAGTGATGGGACCACAGGTGTGAGCTACCATGCCTGGCAGAGTTATTCATTTTTAAAGAATATAAAAATTGGCTGGGTGTGGTGGCTCACACTTGTAGTCCTAGCACTTTAGAAGGCCGAGGCAAGAGGATTGCTTGAGGCCAATAGTTTGAGACCAGCCTGGCCAACGTAGTGAGATACCATCTCTATAAAATACAAACACATAAAAAGAATATAAAAGTTTAAGGTTACGTGGCTTCTCTTGCAAAATGAAGAACTATGTAAAAGAAGGATTTTAAAAGTACCAGTAGTTATTGAGGTTACATATAGTTTTACAAGTCCCCGTTCCAGATGGCTCAGATAAAATCAATTTTTGAGGATTTTCATTTGTTTTCGCTTCCAAAAAACAGAAAAGACTTCAGAAGTACATTTTCAGTCAGTTTAGCTGCTCCAGCGTCTTGGATCGTAGATTTAGAAACAAATTTTAAGTGAGAGTACTGTTCTTGCTTTTGACTAGATTGTAAAATATTTTTATTTATTTATTTTTGTCTTTATTTTCTTTTTAATTTTTTTTAACTTATAGATTACATATATTTATGGGTCACATGAGATATTTTGATACAAGCATGCAATACATAATAATCACATCAGGTTAAATGGGGTATCCATCAAGAAGATTTTTATTTACTTTTTTTCTTTTTGCTTCTTTCTGTCACCTAGGCTGGAGTGCAGTGGCATGATCTTGGCTTACTGCAACCTCTGCCTCCTGGGCTCAAGTGATCCTCTCATCTCAGCCTCCCAGGTAGCTGGGACCACAGGCATGGGCCACCACACCTGGCTACTTTTTTGTATTTTTTTTTTTGTAGAGACAGGGTTTCGCCATGTTGCCCAGGCTGGTCTTGAACTCCTGGACTTCACCTACGTTGGCCTCCCAAAGTGCTGGGATTACAGGCAAGAGCCCCTGTGCTCGGCCTGTTTTAAATTTTAAATGAAGGGTTTGTGCTGGCAAGGTGCTTTCCAATGATCTAGACCAGTGCTATCTAAAAGAAATATAATGTGAACCAAATTGTATTAATTAAATTAAGGGACATTTAACTTTTTTTGTACTAAGTCTTCAAGATCTGTTATATGTTTTTATACTTATAGCACATCTCAATTTGATCTAGTTGTATATCTAATACTCAACGGACATACATGACTAAATAACTATTGGACAGTGCAAGTCTAGACCCAGAATCCTCTTCAGATATTGGTCCCAGAACAGAGCGTGTCATTTTGTCAAGTACTTCCCTGCTGCACCATAGTGGCAGGGTCTTTTTACAGGCAGATCTGATCCCTCTTGATCTTCATTATTATGTAGCACACAGAAAAGATTGGAAATATGCCTGTCAAAGTATTTTAAGAGTAAAGAGCAAAGAAACATGTTTGGAAGTATTTTCATTTCCAGAAATCCATGGAATTGATTAATAAAATGAAGCATTAGAAGTAATAGAACTTGCTGATAAGGGATAGTCCTGAAAACTAATTGGTTCCATTGCACAAACTTTGTACTTGATACAGATTTTTAAAATTTGATAGAAATGAATTCTTATATCTGCTAAATATTAATAGCATAAGATATTTTAGAAATACAACTTTTTTATCATTCAATTATTGCTCAAATGTTATCAGACTGTCCTGGCCATCCTGTCTAAAAATCTCCTCCACTATTGTTCCCCAATCAGAACAGTGGTTTATTTTTTCTGTATTTCACCATCTGATATATTACATGCACACACACAGACACACATATGTTTATTGTCTCTCCCCATTAGAATTACACTTCCATGAGAATAGAGACTTTTTAAAAAAGTTTTTTGTATTATTCTCAGAACCTGGAATGATGCCTGGCACAAAAGAAGCATTCAGTAAATATTTGTCGAATAAATAAAAGCTTTTCTTGATGAATTTTAATTTCTTATAAACTGGCAAAATGGCAAGTTAGTAGCAGGCTTGTAACAAAACTTTTAAATGTTTAAAGGGAGTTAATTTTTTGATTCATTTGTAATCTAATAAATGTGATACATTGTGGAAACCAAGCTCTATACAGTACATTTATTTTTTCCTACATAAAAAAGTGACTTAGGATCTATTAATATAATAGGTGCAGAAAAGTTACTATGTGTTTTTGATTTTTCCCTAAATTTCCTTTAATGGTTTCAAGATTTGGGAATTTTATGTATTTTCCATAGTCATATAAGAAGAGTGTTATTATAGGGGTCCCCAAGACCACCCACATATCCCACGGTGATTTGCTATGACTCAGAGTTGTTCTCATGGCTAAAGTTTATTATGGTGAAAGAATGCATGACAAGATTAGCAAGAGGAAAAGACATGGGGGAGTCTGGAGAAATCCATGGGCTTCCAGTTTCCTGTGAGGGGACATGTCGAGTGTTCTCCTTTCTTCAGCAGTGAAAAATGCAGTAATTGTTGTCAATGTTTCTGCCTGGAGAAGCCTGCTAGAGACTCAGATCCCAAGATTTTTATTGGAAACTGGTTATGTAGGTATCCTCTGCCTAGCAACTACCAAAATTCCAAATTTAGGCTGGGTGTGGTAGCCCATGCCTGTATTCCCCGCGGTTTGGGAGGCGGAGGCCCGCAGATTGCTTGAGCCCAGGAGTTCAAGATCAGCCTGGAAAACATGGCAAAACCCCTACAAAAAATACAAAAATTAGCTGGGCATGCTGGTGTGTTCCTGTAGTCCCAGCTACTTGGGAGGCTGAGGTGGGAGGATCACCTGAGCCCCCAGGGAGGTTGAAGCTGCAGTGAGCTGAGATTGTGCCTCTTCTGCCTCTCCACTCCAGCCTGCTGAGTGACAGAGTGAGACTGTGTCTCAAAAAAAAAAAAAAAAATTCTAGACTTCTAGAGTGGGGCAAGTGTTTAGCATAAATCATCTTGTTTGTATAGACAGTCTTGGAATAGTGAATAGCCCTTAGTCTTGTCAGTTAACTTTGAAAGCCAAGTTCCCAGATACCAGCCAAGATCCAATTGTGCAAGCAGGTCCTTCTGTAGACAGCAGCCTCAGGCCTGCTGTGTTAACTCTTTTCTGTGAAAGGGGCAGATACATAGTAAGATTTTACAATCCTACATAGAGGGTTGGCATTGTATTTAACTTCTTCCCCCAAGGACCACCACTGAATTACTGATAGTAGATTTGAAGGAACTTGGAGAAGAAAAAGAGCTTTATGTTTTATAAGTTTATCAATAAACCAGTTCCCACTAATTTCTAGAAGTAACTTTGTTCTGTTTGTTGTTTCTTTTTCGTTGAAGGATTAAGGCTGCTGTCCCAAGCATCAAATTCTGCTTAGATAATGGAGCCAAGTCAGTAGTCCTTATGAGCCACCTAGGCCGGCCTGATGGTGTCCCTATGCCTGACAAGTACTCCTTAGAGCCAGTTGCTGTGGAACTCAAATCTCTGCTGGGCAAGTAAGTGCCAGGCTCTGGTGCTGATAGACTTTGTGGCGGGGGAGGTTGTCAAGCTTGTCGTTACTGGTTCTTAACTTTCAGACTGCTCAAGTGTCTTCATCTCTTCCTCTCCTCAGGGATGTTCTGTTCTTGAAAGACTGTGTAGGCCCAGAAGTGGAGAAAGCCTGTGCCAGCCCAGCTGCTGGGTCTGTCATCTTGCTGGAGAACCTCCGCTTTCATGTGGAGGAAGAAGGGAAGGGAAAAGATGCTTCTGGGAACAAGGTAGGACCTATGATTTTGACATTATTGAGGGAGAGGGCCTGAGTCTGTAAGAGACGGTGGTTGAAGAATAGAGAAAGCTCATTTATTTTTCCTTAGACACCTTTTATTGAAGTATTCATAGAAAAATGCACAGCTTAATGGATTATCTCAAAGTAAACACACTTGTGTAACCACTGCCCAGGTCAAGGGATAGAATCTTACCAACATCCCAGAAAGCCTTCCTTCATGTTCAGGTGTTTTTTAAATACGTTTGAAAAGTATGTGAACACCTTTGTGGTGGAAGAGTATTCAGTGAATATGATGGTCATGATGATGTCACCTTGGATTTAAGGCATTTTCTTAAGAAGTGTAAAGCATTTTCCTCTAAATCTGTCTTTAAGATAAGGAGGTACAGGTATCACCTTATTTCATAAAGAAACTAAGTCTCAAAAGAAAACACTAAGTTTCAGGAAGGCGGTCATGATTAAAGTTAGAGACAGTGGTGCTGTTGATGGGCTTTAGAGCTCAGCCTATTCGATCAGCAAACATTTTCTATAAATGGCCGGATAGTCAATATTTAAGGCTTTCTGTGTTGTGCAGTGAGTTCCATCTGCGTATAGTCTCTGTTGGAACTACTCACCTCTGCTGATATTGTGCAAAAGCAGTCATAGATAACTCACCAAACAGATTACTGTGAACTGACAACCAGAATTCAAATATTCAGTGATAAACCTGGCTCTTTGCAGATGATTTTGAATTTGCCCATTGGCTAGAATGGAAGCTAAAGGCATTTTTTAGTACTTTCCACTATTTTGGTCTTCAGTGTCTAGAGAACAAGATGCTCTGAGTCTAGTATCTCAATCCCCTTTGGCTTCTCACATTTCTTAAGGTCATTGGGAGTGCCTGCTTTCAAGCAGTTTCTTTTTTTAGCACCAAAGGTCCTGGTCTTGCCTTCTCCTGCTTTTGGCATGGTCTTCCTACAGTGTTAGGAGTCAAATGCTGACCTGAAATTTGGTGTTCTTTTAAACTAGAACTGATGATGCATGAACTCAGGGCTTAGAAATGGCAGGAGGTAACGGGCAAATTGAAGCATAACTTTTTATTCAGGAAATGATGAGCTATGCTAGCTTATGACTTTTTAAATTAATTGACTTGACATTTACTATGTAATGGCTTTTAATACCTGTGATTTCAGGAGTCAGTCCCAAGTTCAAAATGGATTAAAAAAACAAAGTGAGGCTGGGCACGGTGGCTCATGCCTGTAATCCCAGCACTTTGGGAGGCTGAGGTGGGCCATGAGGTCAGGAGTTCGAGACCAGCCTGGCCAACCTGGTGAAACCCTGTCTCTACAAAAAATACAAAAAAGTTAGCTGAGTGTGGTGGCAAGTGCCTGTAATCCCAGGTAGTCGGGAGGCTGAGGCAGGAGAATTGCTTGAGCCTGGGAGGTGGAGGTTGCAGTGAGCTGAGATCACACCACTGTATTCCATCCAGTCTGGGCGACAGAGCAAGACTCTGTATCAAAAAACAAAAACAAAAACAAAGTGAGGACATGAGGACATAAACATTTTACCTTTATCCAAAGTGCCCATATTGATCTTTTAAGGGTCTTCTCTTTCTTCTAGTTATTTGCAGATCAAAAATGAGAAATGAGTTCTGATTGATATTTTTATTTCCATGGCACCTTTTTTCATGAAGAGCTTTCCATTTACCCCGTTTTTCTTTAAACGACTTTAAAGATACAGGATCTTGCTCTGTTGCCCAGGATGGAGTGCAGTGGCATGATCCTGACTCATTGCAGCCTCAAACTTGTGGGCTGAAGTGATCCTTCTACCTCATCCTCCCAAGTAGCTAGGACTACAGGCACATACCACCATGCGCAGCTGACTTTTAACTTATTTTTTTCTGGTAGAGAAATGGTCTTGCTATGTTGCCCAGGCTGGTCTTGAACTTCTGGATTTAAGTGATCCTCCCATATTGGCCTCCCAAAGTGTTGGGATTATAGGCATGAGCTACTGCACCTGGATTCCTTAACTTGTTCTTAAACAGAGGGGTTATTATACCTTTTTGATAGAAGGGGAAATTTCACAGTCAGAGAGCAACTTCCCAAAGGTTACACAATGAATTAGTTTCAGAGCTGGTCATAGAACTCGGTCTCCTTACATTTGAGCAGTATTATCGTTACTACATGTGTCATCTTCCAATCACACTAGTGGCAGATGTTGTTCTATTCTAGAGAGGTTATGGGAGCACCATAGTCTTCAATTTTAGCATTAGTGTCTGCAATTCTTTGGGTCTTTAGGGAAAAGCCCCATTTTTTTATGGCAGTCATCTTCACCTCCTTGATACATACATATGGGCATAGGAGAAGGCAGTGACTAAAATGAACATCTGCTGTGTGCTGTGTACTCTTCTGTGCCATGTCCCCTTTCATCTGGCTTGCTTCTTGTGAATCTTGGCTTAATCTCCTGTCAGAGACTATTTGTTTTGCCTATCCTCCCATCTTGCTACCTGTCCCCTTTGGGGTATCCCTTGATGGCAAGCTGGCATTTTAAAGCTCTATGTTTAACTTCTACACTTTCTTCCTCTCTCTCTTTGTAGAAGGATATTTCTTGTGTTCTCTGATGTCTGGCTTCCAGGGAAGGCCATAAAATACCTCTTTGTCAATGTAAAGTGTTTCTGAGGTCCTTTTCTGTTGTCATGTTTCTATCTGCCTTCTCTGTCCGAACTTGCCCTTGTTGCTTTTATGAGGAATATGTGTGGGAGCCTCTTTTACTTCATAGAAAGGCCTTGGTAGCCAGCAGCTTGAATCAGGTATGATACTAACTTTCACAAAGAGAATGTGTTAAAATGAGGAACTAAGTCAAGGAGAGGCAAGGATAATCAGAACCTTGAGCTGAAGGCTGGGGAGAGGCTAGTGGGATGTGGTTGACTTAATGTGATTAGAGGTTAAGCCATGGTTCAGGAATATTAGGTTTGCAATTTGAGGGAAGGTAAGGGATAGCAGAAACATGCAGAAATGACCAAAGTACCTGGAATATTTGGAAGAAAGAACACATCCTATTGCTGGTTGTAAAAAATTGCTGTCTCACCTACTCGGTCTTTAGAGACGTTCAAGAGGACTCTTGGTGTATGAAATGCTTTTCTAGTTGCCTTTGGAGCCATCACATTTTCTCTTTCTGTTTTTCTCTCTAGGTTAAAGCTGAACCAGCCAAAATAGAAGCTTTCCGAGCTTCACTTTCCAAGCTAGGGGATGTTTATGTTAACGATGCTTTTGGCACTGCTCACAGAGCCCACAGGTACCAAGAACTTTGTTCACTACCACACTGAGAACAGTATTCCTGTTTACTTGAGTAGCCCAAGCTCTGGGTTGCTTTTGGAGAGTTCTGTATTATACTGAGATCCTTTCAGCTTGTCTAATTGGAGCTACCACTGTGGCTCTTGTGAGTATGTCTCATCCAAAGAGGAAATAATGGTAAAAAAAAAATTGGTAACTGTAGAGCTTTTTATGGAGTTTCAGTAAGAGGTTGCTCTTTTCCACCTTAGATATTTTGTGTAGTTATCCCTTTGTGAATGTTATAAGATCAGATGATCATGCTTTCAGTAGGAAGCCAAATTGTGGAATCCTCTTCTGCTATCATCAGCCGGCCAGTTTACATATTGTGATTAGCTCTTTGGCCTGCTGAAGAGTGTTAACTGGGTATCTTAAATTCAACTTAAGTTCATTACTTTGTACTCTTTCCCCTTGACCTTGCACTATAAGTTAAAAATTGTATCTTGTACCAAAGTGTTTTTTGTTGCAACGTGGGGATGAAAACCATGATCTCCTTCAGTCCAGAAGTAGAAATATTTCAGTGATAAGGAGCTGGCCTCTAGGAGTAGGAGGAGTGATAGGGATTGACTAGAATTTGAATGTCTTTGGTCTTTTCTAGCTCCATGGTAGGAGTCAATCTGCCACAGAAGGCTGGTGGTTTTTTGATGAAGAAGGAGCTGAACTACTTTGCCAAGGCCTTGGAGAGCCCAGAGCGACCCTTCCTGGCCATCCTGGGCGGGTATGAAGAACTCTTTAAGATCATGCTTTAAGTATTGTTTGACTGGTAGTAGGTCATAACTTGGGCGTTTATTGTCATATAGCTCAGTCACAATGGGCTAACTGAGGAGAATTTAATAAAGGAACTACAGGCTGGGCATGGTGGCTCACACCTGTAATCCCAGCACTTTGGGAGGGCCCAGGCAGGAAGATTGCTTGAGCCCAGGAGTTTGAGACGGGCTTAGGCAACATAGTAAGATCCCATGTCTACAAAAAAAAATTAGCTGGGCCATGGTGGTATCCACCTGTGGTCCCAGCTACCAGGGAGGCTGAGATGGGAGGATCACTTGAGCCTGGAAGGTAGAGGCTGCAGTGCACTTGTGATCATGCCACTGCTCTCCAGCCTGGGTGATAGAGCAAGACCCTGTTTCAAAAATAAATAAAAGAGCTACATACAGAGGTGAGGGTAGGGTTCAGGGAAACCACAAAGGGACAGTACAGTAATTTGGGGCTAGCAACTGCCATCATGATCTCTAGGCCTGAAGGGACAAAGGGAGGGGAATGGTTATCAGAATTCAGAGAGGATAGTTGGTGTGGAGAGAGTCATCTGATGGGAACTGTAGCCTTTGGTCAAAGGACACAAGATCTGGTAGGGAGGGAGCCAGGGAAATAAGTACTCTGGTCTCCTTTCAGTCTCCTGCTGCTGCACCCACTCCCACCCTCAACGGGCTTTGTTCTCCAACTTTCTGTAGACCTGGAATATGGGAGTGAGTGCTACCTAGTGCCACCTGAAGGTTAGGTTTTTAGATTCAGACTGACATAGCTGTTATGGGGAAGTGGATGAGAGATTTTTTTGCCCCCTTCCTTGCAGTGTAGTTTCCCTAGGCCATTAACAGTTTTTGGGGAGAATTTTATATTTTATTAAACAAGCTTTATGGTAGAAACACTCATCGGTACGGAAGTTGAGAGAATAGTACTGTGAACTCCCAGGTACCTATTACCCTGTTTCAACAATTAATTGACATTTTTGCTAATCTTGTTTCTTCTATATCCTAACCCTCTTTTTTTTTGGTCAGGAATGTATACATATATATACACACACACACACATATATATGTGTATATTCCCGACAAAGTGAATTTGTTAGGAACATACGCATATTCCAGACAAAGTGAATACAAGTGAAATAAGGATGCGTGTGTGTGTGTGTGTGTGTGTGTGCGTGTGTGTGTGTGCGTGTGTGTGTATATAGATACAGGGTCTCACTCTGCTGCCCAGGCTGAAGTGCTGTGGCATGATCACAGCTCACTGCAGCTTTGACCTTCCACACTCAAGTGATCCTCCCACCTCAGCCTCCCAAGTAGCTGGGGCTACAGGCATGCATTACCATGCTCGGCTAAGTTTTGAATTTTTTTGTAGAGATAGGGTCTCACTATGTTGCCCAGGCTGGTCTTGAACTCCTGGGCTCAGGCGATCCACCTTCCTTGGTCTCCCAAAGTGTTGGGATTACAGGCGTGAGCCCATTCCCTGCTTTCAGGAATGTTTTTAAGTTAGTCTTAGACATCATATACTTTCACTTACATAGGTTGAGTATCTCTTAACTGAAATGCTTGGGACCAGAAATGTTTTGGATTCCAGATTTATTTTTGGATTTTGGAATATTTGCATGGTACTTGTTGAGCATCCTAATCTGAAAATATGAAATCTGAAATGTTCCAATGGTATTTCCTTTGTGCTCAAACAGTTTTGATCTTGGAGGATTTCAGAGTTTTGGATTAGGGATACTCAATCAGTGATACTCCTGTATGCATCTTGTAACTGATAAGCAGATTTCTTTTAATCATCATATTATACCTAACAAATTAAGCAGTTTTGTTACTATGATCTAATACCCAGTCTGTATTCAGATATTCTTGATCATCTCAGAAGTGTGTTTTTACAGTTCGTTTGTTGGAATAAGGAACCAAATGAAGTCCATGCATTGCCTTTGGCTGTTAGGTATCTCATGTAATACCCTATTTATTATTTTCACTCTGTTGATTTGTTGAAGAAACAGAGGCATTTGAGGTGTAAGCTATTCTTTAGAAGAAATTGAGGTGCTTTCTTCCCTTTGTGTGTGTGTGTGTGTGTGTGTGTGTGTGTGTGTGTATGTATTTAAAACAATCCATCTATATCCTTGGTGGTAATCAATCTTTACAAGTGAAATAAGTAGTAAATAGTTTCTTGTCATTGATTCACACACATCACTGTTGTTTCATACCTCCTTTTCACAAATCCTAGCCTAGGGTCTCTCTCAGGATAGGCATTATCTTGTTTATTAAATGAAGAAGGAAACAGACTCAAGGTGATCTGTCCATATAAGTGGTATTTAGATATATGGAAATGTTTATGGAAGACAAGCTATAACATTGTTTCTCTTTAGTTTGGATCTTTTTTCTCTCATAGGGAGATGAAAGATGCATGTGTATTTATCTTATTTTCTTTTACTAGAAAATAAGCTCCCAAAGGGTAGGGATCTTTCCTTTGCTTTTGCCCACTGATGTTTCTCAAAGACCTACAATAGTGCTTGGCACAGAGTAGGTGCCCAGTAAATGTATTGAATTGGGTGATCCAAAAAAAAAAAAACAAATGCCATAAAGAAAATGTCCCAGGCTGGACATGGTGGCTTATGTGTGTAACCCTAGTGCTTTGGAATACCAAGGCAGGAGGATCCCTTGAGCTTAGGAGTTTGACACTAGCCTGGAAAACATAGTGAGACCTTGTCTCTACAAAAAAATTAAAAAAGAAAAATTATCCAGGGGTAGTGTTGTACGCCTGTAGTCCCAGCTACTTGAGAGGTTGAGGCAAGAGGATTGCTTGAGCCTAGGAGTTCCAGATTATAGTGAGCTATGATTGCACCACTGCACTCCAGCCTTGGCAACACAGTGAGACTTTGCATTGAAAAGAGAGAGAAAAAAAGAAAATGTCCTAGTAACTGAGTATAGGGTATGACTTTAGGAATATCTATTTTTGTGCAGTATATATTTATTTGGTATACAGTCTGATCTCTGCTGTAAGGTTAGGATAATTGTGAGTGGGCTCCAGGATGCCATAATTAGCAGTCGTACTCAGACACAATTAGCCATCTTGATGCTCTGAATTGTGTGTGTGTGTGTGTGTGTGTGTGTGTGTGTGTGTGTTAGGGAGTGTGAAAAATAGGTATATTTGGAACTCATAGTTTCCTTAGCCAAGAGTAGGTCTTCTGAGCCCTACTTAGAATATGGGTTTAAATCTGTTGTCTGTCAGCTTCTAGGTAGAATTTTTAAAAAGATGTACTGATGGTAAGTTGGGTGAGGAATTTTTAAAAAGATGTACTGATGTCTGGAGCCATACCTTAAAAGGATTTCTTAGAAATGGATTGAGTTTTTGGGTTGGAGAAACATAGGGCAAAGTTAGGCAGTACTTTTGTCACTTTGAGACATTTCTCTTTTCCTGTGCCTTGATATAGAAACTCAGGTTCTGTGTAATATATCACTTCTCTAGTACATTGTTCTTTAAGTGATGATACTTGCTTTCTCTTCTAGAGCTAAAGTTGCAGACAAGATCCAGCTGATCAATAATATGCTGGACAAAGTCAATGAGATGATTATTGGTGGTGGAATGGCTTTTACCTTCCTTAAGGTGCTCAACAACATGGAGATCGGTACTTCTCTGTTTGATGAAGAGGGAGCCAAGATTGTCAAAGACCTAATGTCCAAAGCTGAGAAGAATGGTGTGAAGATTACCTTGCCTGTTGACTTTGTCACTGCTGACAAGTTTGATGAGAATGCCAAGACTGGCCAAGCCACTGTGGCTTCTGGCATACCTGCTGGCTGGATGGTGAGTCACTTGAGTGGGTTGGTAGTGTGAGTGAATAGAAACTTTGTGGTGTCATTCATTCATTGATTCAGCCAACCAACAAGCATTTTAAAACAACCTCTATAGGAGATCTCTGTCAGAGAGTGTGCCGCATGTTGCAGTGAGTCACTTATTATGGGAGAATCCATGAGAGAAAAGCAGTGTTATTGGACTACTGGCGTCTTCATCAGTAATATTGCAAAACCATTTTTTTTTTTTTTTTTTTTTGGCGATGGAGTCTTGCTCTGTTGCCAGGCTGGAGTGCAGTGGCATGACCTTGGCTCACTGCAACCTCTGCCTCCCAGGTTTAAGCGATTCTCCTGCCTCAGCCTCCCAAGTAGCTGGGACTACAGGCGTGTGCTACCACGCCCAGCTAATTTTCATATTTTTAGTAGAGACGGGGTTTCACCATGTTGACTAGGATCATCTCGATCTTTTAACCTCGTGATTTACCCGCCTCAGCCTCCCAAAGTGCTGGGATTACAGGCGTGAGCAACTGTGCGCGGCCCATTTTTTGTTTTATCTGTTTTTTACTTCTTATGTTTAATGTGTATTAAGTACTTACTATGTGCTGGAGATAGTGTTATGCACTTTCATGGTTTGGGTTGCTTTGGATTATTTTGCTACCTAGAAACCTGTATAAGAAAACTTTCTTGGCTGGGTGCGGTGGCTCATACCTGTAATCCCAGCACTTTGGGAGGCCGAGGAAGGTGAATTACCTGACGTCAGGAGTTCAAGACCAGTCTGACCAACATGGTGAAACCCTGTCTCAAAAAAAAAAAAAAAAAGAAAACTTTCTCATATGAAAAGATTAAGAAGTATACCGATTACGAGCAGGGAGAAATGTACGTGTATATATTAATATAGTTGATTTTAGGGTGCTCTGAATATCATTTTTATACTACATAAAATTGTAACATGTTTTTACTTGCTAGTTTGCTTAGTTTTTCTTTCGTCAGGCATTCAGGTATTATTTAGTTCAGTGTTTCTCAAAGTGTGTTCCTAAGACCAGCAGTATCAGTATCATTTTTGGAACTTGTTAAAAATGCAAGTTCTTAGGCCCCACCCCAGACCTACTGAATCAGAAATTGGGGGTGGGGCTGAGCAGTCTGTTTGAATAAGCCCTTCTGGTGATTCTCATGCATGGCAGAGTTTGAGTACTCCTGATCTAGTTCACTGTCATTCCCAACACTATTGACATCTGTTGTTTTATGAGTGACTGTTGAATTGTAAGGTTGTTTAAGGCAGCCTTGGCCAGTAGATGCCAGTAGCACCCTCCCAAGTTGCAACAACAAAAATATCTCCAGACATTGCCACATGTCTATCCATTGTGGAAGGGCAGAACTGACCCTGGTTGAGAAACATTGATCTAGTCTTCACTAACATAAATAGTATGGCTAAGAATGTCTTTATTAAATAACTTTTGAGGTTTTCCTTTAGACTTGATTTTCCATACAGTAGAATTTTTGAGTACAAAGGGCATGAACAGTTTTCTAATTTTAAAGACTGAAGGGTAACATTTGGTTCTAGAAGAAACTGGTGTGCAGCCTTGAGTTCTGGTCTTGGTGGAGGTGGTGTTTCAGTAGCTTTTCTTGATAGCTCATCTTTCTCTTCCAACTCTGCCCCTCAGGGCTTGGACTGTGGTCCTGAAAGCAGCAAGAAGTATGCTGAGGCTGTCACTCGGGCTAAGCAGATTGTGTGGAATGGCCCTGTGGGGGTATTTGAATGGGAAGCTTTTGCCCGGGGAACCAAAGCCCTCATGGATGAAGTGGTGAAAGCCACTTCTAGGGGCTGCATCACTATCATAGGTAAGTGGTCCTATACAAAGGTAATACCAATATGAGCTGTTAGAATTCTGATCAGAGAAAGGTAGAATAGAGAACTTCTGTCTCTTCATTCTGGATAAATCTCAAGAGCTAAACAGGTAGATAATTTACAGAGGAGCCTCTTGGTAAGATAGAGTTGGGGGTTTATCAGCTACCTTTTGGGTTAGAGAGCACACTGCCTTACAGTTTTGGTGCCAATCCTTGTTTTTTCTTTTCTCTTTTCCCTTTTTACCTGGCTTTCATTCAACAGGTGGTGGAGACACTGCCACTTGCTGTGCCAAATGGAACACGGAGGATAAAGTCAGCCATGTGAGCACTGGGGGTGGTGCCAGTTTAGAGCTCCTGGAAGGTGAGGTTCTTTTGTTTTTTGGCTTGCTTGGGAGAAGGGTGGGGCTGTGCAGTGAGAGGTGGGTAAAATGGAGTAGAGAAAGTTGATAGGTTCTGTTGTCATTAGCAGTCATTACTAGCTGGGCAGTACAGAGGAACTTCAGATAAAGCTCCTGGCATCCACTGAGGTGGGGAGGGACAGAAAGAAACTTGTTCTGAGAGCTGTGGTCTAGCAGACATGGAATCCAAAATGCACAATTCCCCAACTCCTGGCCATATATCCTAAAAAACAGCTGGCATGTTATTGGGAAGATAAATGTAGGGGGAGATCTGGCTTACTGGGCCCTATAGTAATGCTGTCTATGTATATGTGCTCTCTCAAAAACAGGTAAAGTCCTTCCTGGGGTGGATGCTCTCAGCAATATTTAGTACTTTCCTGCCTTTAGTTCCTGTGCACAGCCCCCAAGTCAACTTAGCATTTTCTGCATCTCCACTTGGCATTAGCCAAAACCTTCCATGTCGATTCAGCTAGTGGCCAAGAGATGCAGTGCCAGGAACCCTTAAACAGTTGCACAGTATCTCAGCTCATCTTTACTACACCCTGGATATGCCTACATTCTTCAAGATCCCATTTGAATTTCTTAGTGACTAAACCCTTGTGCATTCTAGAGTGCATATATTTATATTTTGCCTGTTAGTGAGCTGTGTTAGCTTAGTTCTCTTTTGATGTAGCTTATTCTTATTAGCTTTGTCACTGTTTCACTACTCAGCGTGGAAACAAGATGAAATTGACTTTGTAGGTAGGGAGGTGAAATTGATGATCCATTAAATAAACAATAAAAGTGTCCACTGAAACCGTGATTTTTTTTTTCCTGTCATACTTTGTTAGGAAGGGTGAGAATAGAATCTCGAGGAATGGATCAGATATCTACATTGCTGAATGCAAGAAGTGGGGCAGCAGTGGAGAGATAGGACAATTAGATAAATGTTTATTCTTTATCAAGGGCCTACTTTGTGGCAGACATTGTTTTAGTGCTTTTATTCTAACTTATTTTTATTAGTTACACATGGTCATCCTTTAAAAAGTTAAGGCTTATAACAAAAAAGCCCCAGCCCATTCTTCCCATTCAAGATTCCCACTCCCCAGAGGTGACCACTTTCAACTCTTGAGTTTTTCTGGTATATACCTTTAGGTTTCTAAGTAATATGCTTATATTGTTCACTTCTTTTTTTTTCTTTTTCTTTTAAAGAAATCTGTTAATTTCATACCATGGAAGAAGTCTCTGTTCCACGTATATTTCCACTTCTTCATTCTCTCAGTATAGTTTTGTCACAATTTTAGATCAAAAGTCTATATAACTAATACAGCTGAGCTATGTAGTATGCTATGATTAAATTTACTTATGTAACTTTTATTTTTTTGGAGTTAAGTGTTTAAAAAAATTTCTTTTCTATATATACCTATCAGTGATTCATTCCCAAATCTTCCAGAAGCATGTGTCAATATATTGAAACATGCTGAATAATCCTTGTCAGAGCTATCCCTGCAGGAGTCCTCGGTGCTCTTTTTTCCATTTGTACTTGATGCCCTTTACGTAAGCTGTACAGCTGTTGCTCTGGGATTTCCTATAACCTTCTTGGGGATTCCTTTTACCTCCTGTGTTAGACTCGTTTTCTAAATTCCCCCTTTTCCTTCTTTCTTGGTCTACTTTTTGTAGAACACAAGACTCTACTAGCTTCCTGAGAAAGGGTGCCTGGGAGGCAAAATCTCTAAGACCTTGTAAGTCTGAAAATGTCTTTATTCAACCCTTATACTTGATTCCTAGTTTGGCTATATATAGAATTTTAGCCTGGGTATCACTTTTTGAGACTCGAAGCCATTGTTTCATTGTCACTGTCAAGAAACTAATGGCCATTTGGATTCTTTCATCATCCTTATAATTTTACCTTCCTATCTCTTTCCTGTCCTTTTAATGGAGTTCTGGGAGAGAGCAGAGGTAAACATCATTTGAAAAAGCTATGTCTAACCAGAAATTCTGTGCTGGGCATTTTACACGCAAGATACATATTTCACCTTTAGGTATGAAGAAATAAACTTTGGACAGGATCACAGAGCTAAGTAACAGCAGGGATTCAAGTCCAGGTTTGTCTGGTTCCAATGGCTGATGCTTTTCCAATTTGCCTCCCTCCCTGACATCATGCTTGTAGACTATATCTTTTTTGTTTAACCCTGGATAGAATAGCAAAAGAAAATTTTGGTTGCTCTAAACAAAACTTTGAAAGCTGAAGTTTTTTCTTGGTTCACTGTATTTTAGTTAATACTGTATGCATATTTGTAGTTAATTTTAAATTGTACTGTGTTTCTGCATACCTCTAAGGGTACTAAGGAATTCTAATCCAATTTTTGTGACTTTTTATTCCTGATTACCTTTCCTCCAACATTTTAAAAATTATTTCAAATGGAACTGAAAGCAGCATAAACTCATAAACCCAGCACCTAGACTCTACAATTGCCAACATTATCTATCCAACAATCTCTGACAGTACCTTGTAAGTACTTTCTACTGGACTCAGCTTCCATGATTTCCCTCACCCCATATTTATTTGGGTTGTTAACCTAGAGAATGAATGGGGGAAATGCCAGTCATAAACAACTTGGCAGTTAGCCAATCTGAGTATCTGCTATATGCTTAAAGACATGATGGTGGGAATATAAGATAGCATTTATGTTCTGAAGGAATTTTTAACCTGGTCAAAGAAAATAGTAGATAAACAATTGTGAGCATATAAACTAGAACAGTATAAGGGGCTGGGCATGGTGGCTTATGCCTGTAATCCCAGCACTTTGGGATCACCTGAGGTCAGGAGTTTGGGACCAGCCTGGCCAACATGGTGAAACCCTGTTTCTATCAAAAATACAAAAATTAGCTGAGTGTGATTGTAGGTGCCCATAGTCCCAGCTACTCTGGAGGCTGAGGCCGGAGAATCACTTGAACCTGGGAGGTGGAGGTTGCAGTGAGCTGTGATCACGCCACTGCACTTTAGCCTGGGTGACAGAGCAAGACTTAGTCTTAGAAACCACCCCACAAAACAGTGTTAAGGATGCACCTTCTGATTTAATTTAGAATTACGAATTACTGGTAAAATAATGCAAAGGTATATGCTTTAAGTTGTAAATTCACCTTTAACCATAGATTATATGTGTGTTTTTATATGCAGGAAAGAAAGTAATTCCTATGTTGTAAGTGAACAATTCAGTCTGTTCTTTAGCTCAGTGTTTTCCTGTTTTCTTCATTTCCAAAATTTTCCTCTAGCACAGGGGTTTACACATGATCAAAAAGGAGTATACAATGAAGACTCCTTAATCAGTCCCCTAGCTACCAGTTTCCCTTCCCAGAAGCAACCTCTGAAGACCAGTTTCCTTCAATCTAAGGCTACTTAATATACAATTAAGAGCATACCCATGTGTTTGTATATTTGTATATAAAGATATTAAAATGTAAATGGTGGCAGACCTTCTGTTCTGTAGTTCTGATTAGTGTTTTCTTTTTTACCTCTTGAGTTATTCCCTGTCACTTTGGATTCCTTAGACCATAGTGTGCATCACATCTTCCATTCTCCCCCGTCCCATGCTGGCTATATTCCTATATTCGTACTCTGATCATAGACATTTGTTTGCTATCTGTAAAAGGAAGAACTGGAGATAACAGTGTCCTCACCCCATTTACCTCTTTTTAAAAATTACACCTAGAAGCTGAAGGACAACAGATTTAACCCCATAATCTTTTACTCATTTTCAATTTGCTTCACTATGATGTGCCACATGCTGATTCCAGATAAAAGCAAGTGATTTCCTGATACATTATTAACCATTAAACAAATCTTAATGGCTTTTGGCCATCAGAATTCCTGGGCTTTGTTCAATCTCTCTTGAATCCTTTAAGTACAAATGAAAGAGCACTGATAAGCTCAAATTTTTATTAATAACCTTGGAACAAATACATTAGTAATTCTTTATAGTCATATAGCATTTCACAATTTTGAAATAACTTTCACATAATACCAATTGAACCCTCACAACAGCCCTGTGAGGTAGGCAGGGTAGGTGTTATTTTCCTACTAGTGAGGAGAACAAGGCTAACAGGTGAAGTAAGGTCACACAGTTGGTAAATGATGGAGCTAGGACTAGAACCTAGGCCTTCTGACTTGCCTCCCTGAGAACATTCAAGTAATGATATCCTATGCTATATAATGAAGATTCATCTCCTATGATGTTGATCAGGTCTGTTTTTATACATTTTACCTGTTTTTATATTACCTTTCCCTAATATTGAAAAACACTAAAACTGATGAGACATTTCTTCTCTGTTACTGGACTTTTTCTTGGATATATCAAACACTATCCTAAGATGAAACTTCTGTTTTGAGCATCCTTGGCTATAAATTCTAAATTATGATATGAACATTTATTTTACAAAATTCTGCAAAAGTATGTTGAACTTAAGAAAAACAAAACAGGTCTGTTTATATTCTAAAAAGCTTTGCCGTCTTTCCCAGTACTACTAAGGGAAAGGTGTTCAACAACATTACAATATTATTGGGAAACCTATGCAGAGTGCACCTAAATGCAAGCCATATAACAGTAATTTGTTTTCCTTGTTGGCCTTATAGAGGATGGAGAACCATTAGTGTCTTATCTCAGGTTTGATCTTATTTTATATGTGACATCCTCAGCAACAAGCTAAAAAATGATGTGAATTATATCAATAGGAGGGCTCAAGCAGCAGTGATGAAAACATATGTACAGTATGTGGTAAAAAGGAACACTTGGTTCTTCAGTGGTTTTACCTAGGTCCAGTGTAATTACTTAACAAAACAGATTTTAAGCTACAGCATCTCTGTTAAATTTAGAAATGTGAAATATGGTAGAGTTATCAACTTGGAATACAAGACTAAAACTGAATGTAACTGACCCAAAACTCCTGTCAAAAGCACAATAAAGCTCAACAGGCATAAAAACTAAGGGATAAAACCCAACTGCTCTGACATACAGTGAAAAACAGCAAATGCAAACCATCAGGTTGAAGTGAATTACAAAACATTAGGCATGTGAGCATGTTTTAAAAATATGAAAATGACACTGAGCTGTATTACCAGGAATGATATTTCTAAAATTCCAGGTATGGCCTTTTACATTTAAGAGCAATGGAGAGAAGCCTATGGGGGAGGTGCAGAAAATGAATGCGATCTAGAAAGGGAGTTGAGCTGGGGAGTTAAAGGCGGCCAAGAAACAAATACATTCAAAATGGATTTAGAATCTCTCCTCTAAATCCACCCTTTCCAAAAAATGTTTCCTAAATTGAAACATTGGTAAAAATAAAGCTAGTGACAATGAAAGTGACTATATTACCTTATAAAATAAAGTAGTATTTAAATGTAGATTAGAGATTATGCTGTTAAAAGATAAATCTGCCGGCCAGGCTGTAGAACCTGAAACTTTAAGTGCTGCTGTCAGTGATAGAAGGCAGAAAAGTGTCTCAAAAATAGAATTGCCATACTAGGACTCAACATTAATGAAACTGTTAAGAAAAAAGTACATAACTGTTTGTAATTGAAGCCTAATTGACAAACACATTTGTATGTTTACTAAAGAGATCTAACAGTTTTAACTAATATGAAAATACTGCAGCTACGTTTCAGTCTTTTAAGGTAAAACAAGAAGATCTAGAATATTCTAGTTCACTATACATTGAACTCAGGAGGCAGAGGTTGCAGTGAGCCAAGATCACACCACTGCACTCCAGCCTGGGCGACAAGTACAGTACAGGCTCAAAACCACCTTTCCTTCTGAAATGCATCTAGACTAGACTATATTCCTTACATAGTATCATTGTCATCATCATCTTCATGCTTTCTCTTCAGTGGGTTTGCTTCATTGGCCGTGTTCTGTGATGAAACCATGTTGGTGGTAATAAGAATATTTTTGGGCCCAATCATTGAAGGATTAATCAGAACATTTTGAACTGCAGTTGTTGCAGGAACTGTAAACAGAGAAGCCCCCCCACCAAGCTATGAATTACCCAGAATCCAAAACATACGATAAAAAGTATTTAGCAAAGCTGAATGCAATTCTAATACCAATTTCAATAGCATGAAGTGCAACTATATCATAGAAGAAACACAGGTACTTACACTACAATGAGTTGAATTTTTAAAAATCTTTATTTTTAGTTGGCAAATAATTGTATTTATTTTTAAATTATTTATTTTTTTGAGACAGTGTCTTGCCCTGTCACGCAGGCTGGAGGCAGTGGTGTGATCTTGGCTCACTGCAACCTCTGCCTCCTGAGTTCAAGTGATTCTCATGCCTCAGGTTCCCAAGTAGCTGGGATTATAGGCGCATGCCACCATACCTGGCTAATTTTTGTAGTTTTAGTAGAGACAGGGTTTCACCATGTTGGCCAGGCTGGTCTCGAACTCCTGGCCTCAAGTGGTCCTCCCGCCTTGGTCTCCCAAAGTGCTGGGATTACAGGTGTGAACCATCGTGCTCTGCCAATAATTGTCTATATTTATGCGGTATAATGTGATGTTCTGATCTATGTATACATAAAAATTAAATGTATCTAGTACAAGGTTGAAGAAGTTCTGTTGTATTTTAACAACCTAGATTTTCAATTCACTCATGCAAAACTGCACTGGATTCATCATGCAACATACTAAATAAAGGCCTATGTTCAAGGTCAGGAATCACACTTCCCTAATAGGCCAGTATTTTACATAAGTTGCTTGTTACATGCAGTTAGGTTTCAGAAGACGTGAAATCTAAACATATACGTTCATAAACTGCTATGACAGAATTCTGCTTATTCCGTGTGTGTGTGTGTGTGTGTGTGTGTGTGTGTGCGCGCGCACGAGTGCTATGAAGTTAGTAAAGGTACAACTTTCATTTGAATTTACATTTATGTTCTGGATTGCATACACATATTCATCGCTAAGTTTTGTCGCTTTCTTGAACTTAAGTGCTTTTCCTTGAAGATGCCTTAGATTTGTGGACCCTAACTGGTTAGTTCATGGTGTTCTTTGAAAATCTGATGAACACACTGAATACTTTCCCTCCTCCCTAAAATGTTACATATATAGTAGTTCCCCCTTATCTGCAGTTTCAGTTACTTGTGGTCAACTGTGATCCAAAAATAGGTAAGTACTAAGATACTTCAAGAGAGATCACATTCATATATATTTTATTATAGTATGTTGTTAAAATTGTTTTTTTTTATTGTTAATTTTTTGCTGTGTCTGATTTATAAATTAAATTTTATAATTTAGAAGGTTTATAAACTGTAAAGTTATAAATTTAACTGGGGGGTCTTGGAACATAATCCCTCAAGGACAATGGAGGAGACTACTGTATGTAAAATTTCACAGAATTTTAGAGAGCTCATAGGTCCCTCTGAAGACCCCTGATTTGCAGCATTACTGCCACCTTCCTGTTGGGATATTAAGACAAGTTTACCTCTTGGTATAGGAATACAAACTGTTCTACAATTTCAAATTATTCACAAATTCTGTCTCCCACCGCCAATCACATTACCTGGTTTGACAGGTGTGGACTGAGAAGGTGGAATCTGCACCGTAAATCTTTGGCTTGTCACCGACATTGGAGTTGCAACTTTATTTGGGACAGACACTGTTTGTGGGGTCGCTGTAGTTACAATAAACAGACCATGTTACTTAGGTGACTTATACAGATTTATATTCTGCACTCCTTAGCTTACCACAAACTACCTTAAAAGCAAAGGAAACTAATAAAAGGTGAGGAAAAAGTTATTAGAAATAAGAGGAAAACAACCTTAAAAAATTTACAAGCTTGTTTAGATGTTACAAAATTCAATATAGAATAGTGGTGAAGAATGTAGGCTCTGGAGCCTACCCGTTTGAGTTTGAATCCAGGCTCTATCACCTACTAGCTGAGTGTCCTTGGGCAAGTTATTTAAATTTTTGTGCCTCAGTTTTCTCCTCTATAAAACAGGGGATAAGATCACCCATTTCATATAATTGTGAAAATAAATACAAATAAAAATAATCCCTGTAAAAACTCTTCAAACAGCATCTGGTACATAGTAAGCACTGAGGTTTAGCTGGATGAAGACAAAGTTAAGAGTTTAAACTACCAGAATAAAGACCCAGGTTTTCTATTTATTATCTTAGTTGGCACTTTCAATCTTGGTCACTTGCTGAGAATCAGAAGATGTCATCTATGCCCATGAAACTAAAGCAGAGATCAAATATAACACTCCTTGAGGTCTCCAGGTGGGCCCAGAAAATTTATTCCCTTTCTGTGTTCAGATACTTTTTAAGCAGAAAAATATCTTGGAGATAACATAGTCTAAACCCCCAATCATCTAAATTCTACCCATTATTCCAAGGTACAACTCAAATACTACCCTATTTTAGAAAACTTTTCTTAATTTGCTCAAATGCCGCCTTCTTATCTTATCTCATTCACTAGATTACAAGCCTTGGCTAACATTTTTCATCCTTGTGAGCACAGGGCTCTTATACCTTGCTCCAAACAGGTATTCAACAAAGACTTAATATAATATACTGACATCATTGCTCTCTCAAAAAATGCATTTGTGGAAGTGTATCCGTTTCTACTTTTTTAATCTGGGGATGCAGGCTTTCCAGTACATCCCTTCCCCCTAGAACCAGCAGTTTACCCAGAGATTAGAGTTGCTGAGGACACTACAACTACCATTTCTAGAGAAAAAGGTGAAAAAAGTAAATAAGGAAAGAAAGCCCAGAGGTACTGAGAAATCTGGGTTTTATTTACTGCTCTCTACCAAACCCAGAAGGTGAGACCCTCCTCTAAAATATCTCCATCCCTAGATAAGTTTTCCCATGTATTAAGGATTAGTTAAGAGAATCTGGTGAAGCATAATGAAGCAATGTAAATATTTTATCAAGAAAAGAAAATTCACAGTAGGTGGGTGTTTTCTTGGCCTAAGAATTGTCAGTAAATTGAAGCAAGTATGGAGTTGAGGCTTTAAAAGTGAACACAGTAGACTGTAGATGTAGTCCCCTCCCACCCCCAATTGAAGAGAGTAAATACTCATGTCTTAAGGTCTATATAACTCATTTTAATTTTTTTTTTTTTTGAGACAGAGTCTTACTCTGTCACCCAAACTGGGGTGCAGTGGTGTAATCTTGGCTCACTGGGTTCAAGCGATTCTTGTGCCTTGGCCTCCCGAGTAGCTGGGATTACAGGCACCCACCACCATGCCCAGCGAATTTTTGTATTTTTAGTAGAGACGGGGTTTCACCATGTTGGCCAGGCTGGTCTTGAACTCCTTACCTCAAGTGATGCACCTGCCTTGGCCTCCCAAACTGCTAGGATTACAGGTGTGAGTCACTGTGCCTGGTCAACTCATTTTAATTTTTTAAAGTTTAAAACTTGCATCTTTAGGCTTGGTGTGGTGCCTCATGCCTGTAATCCTAGCACTTTGGGCGGCCGAGGTGGGCAGATCACTTGAGATAAGGAGTTCAAGACCAGCCTGGCCAACATGGTGAAACCCCATCTCTACTGAAAACAAAACAAAACAAACTAAGTTAGCTGGGTGTGGTGGTGCACACCTGTAATCCCAGTTATTTGGGAGGCTGAGACAGGAGAATTGTTTGAACCTGGGAGGCGGAGGTTGCAGTAAGCCAAGATTGCGCCATTGCACTCCAGCCTGGGTGACAGAGTAAGACTGTGTCTCAAAAAAAACAAAACAAAAAAACAAAATAACATAAAAACCTTGCATCTTTAAAACTATCAGGTGTTTTTTGGTAGTGCCCTCACTCTACATTTTAAAAATCTCTGAAGTTTGTAGAGCAAATGTCTAGCTAGGAATAAAAATCATAACTGATAACTAAAATTGGTTAACCTGCCTGGCATGTGAAACTGATTACCAGCCTAAAACAGCTGGTATTCATTTAAGTAATGTGAATCCACAAACAGAATATGATGAAAATTTACAAAGATTATAATGCAGATTTCTGTCCACAAGGGTCACAGGTAGGTAATTACACATGTACAACTGATACTATACCAAAGTGGCTTTACAATGTTGAAATGCAAATTTACATCCTGAGAATATGAAGAGATGGTTTAGACACCTCAAAAATCAAATGCTGTTTATACTTGAGCTATATGGCAGCCATGGGACTCAAGTTATAAGCAATAAGAGCCAATAATTTAATACTGATGAAGAGGGATTTTTCTGAAAATACTTTGATTACTAGACTATGTATGCAAGGAACCCAGCAGGAATGTAGGAAAAAAAGTCAGGAAATCTAAGTACATTATTTGTTTTCCTTACTATCTAAACAACGATATTAAGAAAAAAACAATGGATTCTGAATACCATTCTCCACCAAAAGGAACCAGGGCTCTTTGGAGAAGTGGATGATTCTAGGACCTGGGTAGGAAAAGTATGAGTTTGCAACATCTTGTTGCATCAGAAAGCAAAAAATGCTCACAGAGTGACACAGATCTGTCAAAAGGACACATACATTTGTATAGAAGGCATAAAGTACACAGCTAAGAGTAAACTCCTGTTTTTGGTATCAGAGTTTATACCAACAACAATGTGGGCAATGTCCAATTTTATACTTATTTGAGATCAGATGTTCCTGGTGTCTTTCTCATTTTGAAATCCAGTAACATGTATGTTTATAGCTTTACTAGATGAATAAAATTATTAATAATAACACATATGCAGAATTTCTGACTCAATTTTTGTCTTGCATTATAGTTCAAAACCAAGTGCTGAGGTACTGCTTTACCAGCCAGAAAAGCCATTTTCTCCTTTCACTTACCTACAGTAGGAGTGGTAGGTTTGCTACTAACAGCACCAACACTTAATCGTGGAACTAGTCTCCCTTGGTTAGGTCCCTAGGAGATTTAAAAAACAAATTAATGTTAAGATGTGACACCTTAATTTTCCAGGAATGAAATTAGGATTGTTGATGTAAATGATTACGGATAATTCATGGCAAGAAAGTCCTGTTTTTGTTCTATCAGTGTTTTAAGTCCAACATTTAATCTGGGGTTTGCATAAACATATATACATGTCTTTATCTATGTGAAAATAGATATGAAGGCCAGGCACGGTGGCTCACGCCTGGGAGGCTGAGACGGGTGGATTACGAGGTCAGGAGCTCAATACCAGCCTGGCAAACATACTGAAACCCCGTCTCTACTAAAAACACAAAAATTAGCTGGGCGCAGTGGCAGATGCCTATAATCCCAGCTACTTAGGAAGCTGAGGCAGGAGAATTGCTTGAACCTGGGAGGCGGAGGTTGCAGTTAGCTGAGATTGTGACACTGCACTCCAGCTGGGTGACAGCAAGATTCCATCTTGGGGGAAAAAAAAGATATGAATACATATATAATCTTATTCAGTATTAAAGTTTAAGATAGAGTGTTATTTGAATGGGGATAACAACTAACTTCTTTGTGATTTTTAATCTTAACTAGTCAATTTCTTAACCCAAAAAGGAATAAAACTCTTATAGCGGAACTTCAGAAAACAAAGGCACCCTATCGTGGGGATAACTTTTTCAGTGGTGGGAGAGCTTTAGGTCATATTTCAGAAAGCTGGCCCAATTCCTGATGGTATATCATTCCCTCTGTTATTAGGCCTCACTAAAAAAACTACAATACAGTGGAAAGATTGGGAGTTATGAGGCTTGGAATCAGTCCTAGCTTTGCTACTAACTTCATAAATGAGTTCAGGCTCCAATTCCTGATGTGAAAAATGATTGTAGCATTAAATGAACACTAAAATTCCTTCTAGGAACTATAAAATTTTTTAAAATTAAAAAAATTCTATTATCTTAACCTTTACTATACTAGCTACAGGAATGTGCTTTTCACAAAGTCCCCTATCATATCCCACCTTTTGAAAAAAGCGAAGTTGATTAAAATGTCTTACCTTTTTAATTAAGGACTTCAGCCTGTAGTTTGGAGCTGTTAAGCAGTATCTATCAGGTGGCAGTCTAGGTCCTGCATATGGCTTAATCAGTGGCAAAGGGGTTTGATTTTTCTGCCTTGCAATGTCCAGTAAAAACTAAAAAAGAAAAAAATCCTTATTAGAACTACAGATTAAAAAATTGTAAGTAAAAATAACTTCAAATCAAAGTTTGCTCACATCTCTTGGGGGAGGAGAGGTAAAAGACTGATCAGCACGACACTGGATTGCCAGTCTCACATCATCTGCATCAACATTGGGTTTCTTAGCATGGCTTGAATAAATTTTTGCATCATCCAGAATTGTAGTCACATATCCTTTAAGAACAAAACAATCTTTTCTTAAACATATGAAGACAGCTTAATATTTATGGCTACTTGTCTTAATACAAGTTTCCACTAATTTGTATACAGTTTATGAATTTTTTGTTTTCTGTAGAGATGGGGTCTCACTATGTTGCCCAGGCATAACTCGAACTCCTGGCCTCCCACCTCAGCCTCCCAAAGTGCTGAGATTACAGGTGTAAGCTACTGTGACCAGCCTAAATGCTGCCTTTAATAGCTAATCATCCTGTCTATATGATCAGTTTTAAACAGATATAACCATGTGAGTACTACTGTCCCCTAGCTTGAGCTCCTTTTTAACTGCGTTAGGCTGAATTCTATACTATTAACGTAATTAGTTGAAAATGTTCTTACAAGGCTGGGCACCACCTGTAATGCCAGCACTTTGGGAGGCCAGGACGGGCAGATAACCCGAGTCAGGAGTTCAAGACCAGCCTGCGCAATGTGGCAAAACCCCGCCTCTACTAAAAATACCAAACTTAGCCCAGTGTGGTGGTGTGTGCCTGTAGTCCCAGCTACTCAGGAGACTGAGGCATGAGAATCGCTTGAACCCGGGAGGGGGAGGCTGCAATGAGCCGAGATTGTGCCACTGCCCTCCAGCCTGGGCGACAGAGCAAGACCCTGTCTCAAAAAAAAAAAAAGAAAAAAGTTCTTACAATAAAAATATTTTTTCAAATTCACAAGTTAGGCAAGTTTTTGGTGTTTAACTTACGGAAAGCAAATTCCAACATTTGATTTATAACCCTTGGTTCGTATTCTGTGATTCCCATATCCTTCAGGATCTGTGCCATCACCTGTGGATTCAAATAAAAACGCCAGATGCAGAATTTGGTGCTGGAAATCAAGGCTAGCCTGAAGGGTAGTATTTACATTTATTATACAAGGTTCCCTTTCTTTGGGCTTCAAAGTCCTACTCACCCTTGTCTTCCCAAGTGAGTCAGCGATCACACCAAATCGCACAGTACGCTTTTGCTGAAAAGTTTTATTTTTATTTTTTGGCGGGATTGGGAGTCGGTGGTGGGGGGGAAG
The DNA here is from genome assembly GCF_001604975.1 of Cebus imitator. NCBI lineage: Eukaryota > Metazoa > Chordata > Mammalia > Primates > Cebidae > Cebus > Cebus imitator. Next base: position 238,051 of record NW_016108020.1, read on the forward strand.
CAAAGAGAAGACAGGAGTTGGCTTCCCCAGCAGAAGTAGGGGTAGCTTCAGCTGGCTGTCATTTTTGGTTTTGGCAGCGAGTTAAGCTAGCGTCAGAACCCTGGACGCGGGGTCAGGGCTGGCGGATAGGTAGAGACGAGGAGGCGGCAGGGGCCCGAAGCCCAGGACACAAAGCTGGGCAGCCGTTCCACAAGCTCCGCTGGACCGCGACCCCCTGGTAAGGCTTGGCCGGAGCGGAGAGAGGGGCCCCGGGGCCAGGGCGCATCTCCATCACCCTCTCCTCCTGGCGGCCATGACTGGACTGAAGCGACCGCGCGAGCCCACCCTTAGGCCCTCAGCGTGGCTTTGCCTCGCAGGTCCCTGGCTGCACCCGGCTTCGCGCTCCGCCGCTCATCCTTCGCACTTACCAAGGCATCTCTCGGAGCGTTCTTGGGAGGCGCCATCTTGCCCGACTCCATGTTATCCAGCGACTCGTCATCCGGGGAGACAGGGGAGAGGGGGCAGTTTGCGGTCTCCTCACTCAGGCCACACCCCTGCGGGGAGCGGGAGGAGAGAAGCGGAAGGCGGGGTTACGTGCCAGCCGCTGGGGGCGGGAGTTTCAGCAAGACGCTGGCCAGGGGGAAGAGACGCGCTCGGGCGTCGGTGTTCAGGAGGATTGGAAGAAGCAGGGAATCCTTCCCCGTGGAGCCTGCTGGGGGCTAAAAGAAGTAGAAGTGCCGAGAGGCTCGACTTCCCAGAGTTGTTCTGCGGCAAAGGGCACCAAATGGGAAAAGCTCACCTTTGCGGGGGTCCCTCCTCACACCTCCACCGCTACCACCATCGCCCCTTTTGGCTTACGGAAATTCCAGACCTAGTCAGTGTTAGGGCTGCTTAGTAAAACACAGTTGGACCCGTTAGATTTGAATGTCGTATCAACAACAAATACATTTTTAATATATCCCAAATTCGCACAGGCCGTACTTATGCTACGAAATAATTGTTGATCTGATATTCATATTTAAACGGGTGTCCCGGATTTTTATTAGCTAAATCTGGCAACCCTACCCAATAGCCTGCTCTCCACACAGCAGGACTTTGGTCTGCTCTTGCCACACTCAAAGCCCTACTGTGGCTGCCCATTTCACCCTGATGAAAAACTAAAGCCTTCACTTGGCCTTGAGCAGCTTCCTGTCTGTCCCCGTTGAGGCCAACGCAGGACCCTTCCTTGCCTCCCAGTTACACCCTTCCCAGCCCCTCCACACAGAACAGCCCGAATGACTTTCGTGAGAACCGACCATCCCGCCCAAGTGACTTTAAAAAATGTGCATCAGTTAACTATGTCTTAAAACGTCGCAGATAACTCATTCTTACCCTCCACATCCACCAATGCCCTAGCATTTTCCATCTCAGGAACAGGCACCGTGACTCGCTCAGGCCGGAGAGGGTGTAACTGGCAGGCAGCCATATTGCTGTTTCCCTCACAATCCACACTCAATCTAGCAACAAGTCTTGTCCAGGTGACCTCCCAAATTTCTATCCATGTCTTCACATCTCCATCCAGTACTACTATGATGCTAACGAGTCCAAGCCAACATCCTTACTCACCAAGATTACAGAAATATACTCCCCAAATAGGGTCCCCCCCCCCGCATTCCTTACACAGCTAGAGGACCCTTTTAGTCATAAATCCAATCACTGTTTTCCTTAAAACCTTCCAGTGGCTCTCCTCACAAACACATACACAAATACATACTGATTTCCCAGGCTTAGTGGGCCCTTCAGTTTTGTGAAGCAACTAACCTCATCAGACTCGTCACAACCAGCCGTTCGCTGGGCAGCCATCTTGAAGTTTGGGCCGGCTTGCCAAGAAACACGTGTTATCGATACATTGTTTCCAGTGAGAGCACGTGCTCCCATGCTGAGATGGTGCCTTTCCCCACTCTCACTGTGGCCAGCCTCTGTGTAAAATTAATAACAGTCCCTTGGTTTAGAATATTTTCAGGGTACAACATTTAAAAATAGGTGGAGGCTGGGCGCAGTGGCTCACGCCTATAATTTCAGCAGTTTGGGAGCCCCAGGCGGGCGGATCACTTAAGGTCAGGAGTTTGAGACCAGCCTGGCCAACATGGTGAAACCCTTTCTCTTCTAAAAATACAAAAATTAGCCCTGCATGGTGGCTCATGCCTGTAGTCCCACCTACTCAGGAGGCTGAGGCGGGAGAATTGCTGAAACCCGGGAGGTGGAGGTTGCAGTGAGCCGAGACTCCATCTCAAAAAAAGAAAAAAAAAAAAAATAGCTGGTATATTTGCAGGGTACAACATTTAAGAGTATTTAAAAATATCCTAGTAAAAGAAAATTTTTCTTACCTGTTCTGGCCACTGATGTCACTTTCACAGAAGGCACCGTTGTTTACCAGTTTCTATTCTATGCAATTTACAAATAGTATCTTGTTTATATATTTTTTATATAAACAAGATGGTACTATAGTCTTAGGGTGACCAACCTTCAGAGAGCCAACCCAGGACATAGATGTGCTAGATGAAGAAAACCCATAACATAAATAATTGTGCATATGTATCATTACTTAAGAATAAGTATTTGAAATTATATGTTTTTTATGTATTATTTTCTGTTACATAAGTGCTATTTAAACAAAACATTAGGACTAAACAGTGGCCATTAGTATTAATTAACAGTAGCATAAGTTAAATAATAGGTGTGAGAAAAACCAACAAGATTTTTCATTATATTTCTGTCCTCTATCACAATTTAACTCTTGCACATTTACATTTTGTAAGTTGTAGTGTGTATTCTTTATATACAGAAGTATAAGACTTTTAAAAGAATATAAATACAGTAAGACAAACAGCTATCACCTATCTATATATTTTTAATTTTTAATTTTTCTGTGTATATAGTAAGTATATTTATGGGGTACATGAAACGTTTTGATGCATGCACACAATGTAAAATAATCACATTATGGAAAATAAGATATCCATCTCTTCAAGTGTTTAGCCTTTGTATTACAAGCAGTCCAATTGCACTTTTAGTTGTTTTAAAGTGTACAATTAAATTATTGACTATAGTCACCCTGTTGTGCTAGCAAATATCAGGTCTTATTTATTGTTTCTATTTTTTTGTACACATAAACCTATCTGCCCCTCCACCCTCCCACTATCCTTTCAAGCCTCTGGTTACCATCTTTCTACTCTCTGTGTCTATGATTTCAATTGTTTTGAGTTTTAGATCCCACAAATAAGTAAAACATGTGATGTTTGTCTTTCTGTGCTTGGCTTATTTCACTTACCATAATGATCTCCAGTTCCATCCATATGGTTGCGAATGACAGGTTCTCATTCTTTTTTATGGCTGAATAGTACTCTATTGTATATAAGTACCACATTAAAAAAAATCTTATGTTCAGGGATATATGTGGAGGTTCGTTATATAGGTAAACTTGTGTCATAGCAGTTTCTCATACAGATTATCTTGTCACCCTAGTACCCAATAGTTATTTTTCCTAATCCTCTCCCACCTCCCACCCTCCAACCTTAAGTAGGCCCCAGTGTCTGTTGTTCCCCTCTTTGTGTCCGTGAGTTTTCATCATTTACCTCCCACTTATGAGTGAGAACATGTGGTATTTGATTTTCTATTCCTGTGTTAGTTTGCCAAGGATAATGGCCTCCAGCTCCATCCGTGTTCTCACAAAAGACCTGATCTTGTTCATTTTTATAGCTGCATAGTATTCCATGGTGTATGTGTACCACAATTTCTTTATATGATCTGTCATTGATGGGCATTTAGGTTGATTCCATGTCTTTACTATTGTGCATAGTGCTGCAATGAACATTCACATGAGTGTTTTTTTGTTTTTTTTTTTTTGAGATGGAGTATCACTCTGTTGCCCAGGCTGGAGGGTAGTGGTGCAATCTTGGCTCATTGCAACCTCTGCCTCTCAGGTTCAAGTGATTTCCAGCTAGTTTACATATATATGTAAATATATATGTAAATATATACATAAATATATATATGTAAATATATACGTAAATATACATATGTAAATATATACGTAAATATACATATGTAAATATATATGTAAATATATACATAAATATATGTAAATATATATGTGTAAATATATATGTAAATATATATGTAGATATATATGCAAATATATATGCAAATATATATATATATATATTTTTTTTTTAGTAGAGACAGGGTTTCATCATGTTGGCCGGGCTGGTCTTGAACTCCTGACCCCAAGTGATCCACCCGCCTCAGCCTCCCAAAGTGCTAGGATTAAGGCGGGAACCACTGCACCTGGCCTGCATGTGTCTTTATGGTAGAATGATTTATATTCCTTTGGGTATATACCCAGTTATGGGATTGCTGGGTTGAATGGGAGTTCTGTGTTTAGCTCTTTGAGGAATCACCACGCTGCTTTCCAGAATGGCTGAATTAATTTACACTCCCTCCAACAGTGTATAAGTTTTCCCTTTTCTCTGCAACCTTGTCAACATCTGCCATTTTTTGACTTCTTTTTATTTGAGACAGGTTTTCACTCTGTCACCCAGGATGGACTACAGAGGCACACTCACATCTCATTGCAGGTTTGACCTCTTGGGCTCAAGTGATCCTCCTACCTCAGCTTCTTTAGTAGCTGGGACTACAGGTGTGTACCACCATGCCCAGCTAATTTTTGTACTTTTTGTAGAGGTGGGGTTTTGCCATATTGCCCAGGCTTGCCTCTAACTCCTGGGCTCAAGCGATCTGCCCACTTCAGCCTCCCCAAGTGCTAGAATTACAGAAATAAGCCACTGTGCCCAGCCTGACTTTTTAATAATGACCATTCTGACTGGTGTGAAATGGTATCTTAGTGTGGCTTTGATTTGCATTTCTCTAGTGATCAGTGATATTGAGCTTTTTTCATATACTTCTTGGCCGCATGCATGTCTTCTTTTGAAAAGTAGCTTTGCCGTTTTTTTAATGGGGTTGTTTTTTCTTGTAAATTTGTTTTAAGTTGCTTAGAGATGCTGGATATTAGACTTTTGTCAGATGCATAGTTTGCAAATATTTTCTCCCATTCTGTAGGTTGTCTGTTTACTCAGTTGATAGTTTCTTTTGCAGTACAGAAGCTCTTAAGTTTAATTAGAAGCCATTTGTCATTTTTTGCTTTTGTTGCAATTGCTTTTGGCATCTTCATTATGAAATCTTTGCTCATTCCTATGTCCAGAATGGTATTGCCTGAGTTGTCTTTCAGGATTTTTACAGTTTTGAGTTTTACATTTAAGTCTTTAATCCATTATATGTTGATTTTTTGTATGGTATAAGAAAGGGGTTCAGTTTCAATTTTTTGTCTATGGCTAGTCAGATATCCTAGCACTATTTACTGAATAGAGAATACTTTCCCCATTGCTTGCTTTTGTCAGCTTTGTTGAAGTTCAGATGGTTGTAGGTGTATGACCTTATTTCTGGGTTCCCTATTCTGTTCTATTGGTCTGTGTGTCTGTTTTTGTATTAGTATTGTGCTATTTTGATTACTGTAGTCCTGTAGTATAGTTTGAAGTCAGGTAACGTGATACCTCCAGCTTTGTTCTCTTTGCTCAGGATTGCCTGGGTTATTTGGGCTCTGCTTTTGGGTTCCAGATTAATTTAAAAATAGTTTTTTTGGCCAGACGTGGTGGCTTACACCTGTAATCCCAGCACTTTGGGAGACTGAGGCGGGTGGATCACCTGAGGTCAGGAGTTTGAAAGCAACCTGGCCAACATGGCAGAACCCCGTCTCTGCTAAAAACACAAAAACTAGCCAGACGTGGTGGTGGGTGCCTGTAATCCCAGCTACTCGGGAGACCAAGGCAGGAGAATTGCTTGAACCCGGGAGGCAGAGGTTGTAGTGAGCCGAGATTGCACCATTGCACTCCAGCCTGGGCGACAGAGCAAGACTCCATCTAAAAAAAAAAAAAAAAAAGTTTTTTTCTAGTTCTGTGAAGAATGTCATTGTGATTTGATAGGAATAGCATCGAATCTGTAAATTGCTTTGTTCAATATGGCCATTTAAACAATATTGATTCTTCCTATCTATGAGCATGGAATATTTTTCCATTTGTTTGTATCATCTCAGATTTCTTTGAGCTGTGTTTTGGAGTTCTCATTGCAGAGTTGTTTCACCTCACAGGTTAGCTATATTTCTAGGTATTTTATTCTTTTTATGGCAATTGTGAATGGGATTATATTCCTGATTTGTCTCTTGGCTTCACTGTTGTTGGTGTATAGAAATGCTAGTGATTTTTGTCCATTGATTTTATATCCTAAAACTTTGCTGAAGTCATTTATCAGCTGAAGGAGCTTTTGGCCTGAGACTATGGGTTTTATAGATATGGAATCATGTCATCTGCAAACAGGGATTTTGGATGACCTTTGTTTGTTTCTGTTTGGATGCCCTTTGTTTCTTTTGCCTGATGGCTCTGGCCAGGAATCCAATGCTATGTTGAATAGGAGTGGTGAGAGAGGGTATCCTTGTTTTGGTACCACATTTTCTTTATCCACTCCTCTGTTGATGGATACTTAGATTGCTTCCAAATGATGGCTATCGTGAAGACTGCTGCAACAAACATGGGAGTGCAGACATCTCTTTGGTATACAGATTTTCCTTCTTTTGGGTATACCTAGCAGTTGGATTCCTGGATTACATGGTAGCTCTATTTTTAGCTTTTTTTTTTTTTT
>NW_016108020.1:245273-246293 GCF_001604975.1 Cebus imitator
TATTTCCCCCCAACTGACCCCAGTGTGTAGTGCTCCCCTCCCTGTGTCCATGTGTTCTCATTGTTCAACACCCACCTATGAGTGAGAACATGTGGGTCAAACACCTTTTCATATACATTTTCCACTTTGGTGTCTTCTTTTGAGAATGTCTATTCAAATCTTTTGCCTATTTTTAAATCAGATTGTTAGATTGTTTTCCTATAGAGTTGTTTGAGCTTCTTATATTGTCTAGTTATTAATTCCTTGTCAGATGGGTAGTTTGCAAATATTTTCTCCTATTCTGTATGTAGTCTCTTCACTTTGTTGATTGTATTTTTTTGCTGTGCAGAAGCTTTTTAACTTGATGTTATCTCATTTGTCTATTTTTGCTTTGGTTGCCTGTGCTTGTGGAATATTACTCAAGAAATCTTTGCCCAGATTGATGTCTTTGGGAGTTTCTCCAATGTTTAGTTTCAGTAGTTTCAGGTCTTAGATTTAGGTGTTTAATTCATTTTGATTTGATTTTTGTATATGGCAAGAGATATATGAGTCTAGTTTCATTCTTCTGCATATGGATATGGATATTCAGTTTTCCCAGCATGATTTATTGAAAAGAGTGTCTTTTTCCCAGTGTATGTTCTTGGCACGTTTGTCAACAATGAGTTCACTGTATTTGTGTTGATTTGTTTCTGGGTTTTCTATTTTGTTCCATTGGTCTATGTGTCTGTTTTTATGCCATTATCATGCTGTTTTGGTAGCCATAGCTCTGTAGCATAATTTGAGGTCAGGTAATGTGATTCCTTCAGTTTTGTTCTTTTTTCTTAGGATAGTATTGGCTATTTTGGAGTTTTATTGGTTCTATATACATTTTAGGATTTTTTTTCCTATTTCTGTGAAGAATGTCATTGGTATACTGATAGAAATTTTATTTTTTTTTATTTTTATTTATTTTCTTTCTTTTTTTTTCCCATTTATTTATTTTATTGCATTTTAGGTTTTGGGGTACATGTGAAGAACATGCAAAATTGTTGCATAGGAACA
>NW_016108020.1:247462-266408 GCF_001604975.1 Cebus imitator
TTTCCCAACACCATTTATTAAACAGGGAATCCTTTCCCCTTGCTTGTTTTTGCCAGGTCTGTCAAAGATCAGATGGTTGTAGATCTGTTGTGTTGCCTCCGAGACCTCTGTTCTGTTCCATTGGTCTATATCTCTGTTTTGGTACCAGTACCATGCTGTTTTGATTACTGTAGCCTTGTAGTATAGTTTGAAGTCTGGTAGTGTGATGCCTAGAAATTTTATTGAATCTGTAGATTGCTTGTACCTTACAGATCTCTTGGCCTGTAAGGTTTTTTTCTGAAAAGTTTGTTGCCAGATGTATTGCAGCTCCATTGTATGTTATTTGTTTCTTTTCTTTTGCTGCTTTTAGGAGCCTTTGTTTGTCCTTGACCTTTGGGGTTCTGATTATTATTATTATTATTATTATTATTTGAGACAGAGTTTTGCTCTTGTTGCCCAGGCTGGAGTGCAATGGCATGATCTGGGGTCACTGCAACCTTCAACTCCTGGGTTCAAGTGATTCTTCTGCCTCAGTCCCCCTAGTAGCTGGGATTACAGGCAGATGCCATGTCGCCCAGCTAATTTTTATATTTTTAGTAGAGACGAGGTTTCACCATGTTGGTCAGGCTGGTTTCGAACTCCTGACCTCAGGTGATCTGTCTGCCTTGGCCTCTCAAAGTGCTCGGATTACAGGCGTGAACGACCACACCCGGCCTGGGTTTCTGATTATTAAATGCCTTGACGTAGTCTTCTTTGTGTAGTGATATAGTTTAGCTGCGTCCTCATCCAAATCTCATCTTGAATTGTAACTCCCATATTTCCTGCATGTCATGGGAGGACCCTGGTGGGAGGTGATTGAATTATGGGGGCGGGTCTTTCCTGCACTGTTCTCGTGATAGTGAATGAGTGTCATGAGATCTGATAGTTTTAAAAAATCGAGAATTTTTCTGCATAAGGTCCCTCTTTTTGCCTGCTTCCATTCATGTAAGACGTGACTTGCTCCTCCTTGCCTTCTGCCATGATTGCGGGGTCTCCCCAGCCATGTGGAACTGAGTCTAATTAAATCTCTTTCTTTTATAAATTGCCCAGTCTTGGGTATGTCTTTATCAGCAGTATGAAAGTGGACTAATACAGTAAATTGGTATGAGGAATGGGGTGCTGCTGAAAATATACCCAAAAATGTGAAAGTGATTTTGGAACTATATAACAAGCAGAGGTTGGAACAGTTTGGAGGGCTCAGAAGAAGACAGGAAAGTTTGAAACTCCCTAGGGAGTTGTTGAATGGCTTTGCCAAAAATGCTGATAGCAGTATGGACAAGAAAGTCCATGCTGAGGTGGTCTCTGATGGAAGTGAAGAACTTGCTGGGAATTGAAGCAGAGGTGACTCTTGTTATGTTTTAGCAAAGAGACTGGTGGAATTTTGCCCCTGCTCTAGAGATTTGTGGAGCTTTGAACTTGATAGAGATGATTTAGGATATCTGGAGGAAGAAATGTCTAAGCAGCAAAGCATTCAAGAGGTGACTTGGGTGCTATTAAAAGCATTCTGTTTTATAAGGGAAGCAGAGTATAAAAGTTTGGAAAATTTGCAGCCTTACAATGCCATAGAAGAGAAAATCTCATTTTCTGAGGACAAATTCAAGCCCACTGCAGAATTTCGCGTAAGTAACAAGGAGCTGAATGTCAATCCACAAGACAATGGGGAAAATGTATCCAGGGCATGTCAGAAGTCTTCAGGGCAGGCCCTCCCATTACAGGCCCAGAGGCCTAGGAGGATAAAGTGATTTCATGGGCTGGGTTCAGGTTCCCTGTGCTGTGTTCACCCCTAGGGACTTGATGCTCTGCATCACAGCCACTCTAGCCGTGGCTGAAAGGGGTCAATGTAGAGCTTGGGCCATGGCTTTAGAGGGTTCAAGCCTCAAGCCTTTCTTGCAGGTTGAGCCTGCAAGAGCATAGAAGTCAAGAATTGAGGTTTGGGAACCTCTGCCTAGGTCTCAGAGGATGTATGGAAATGTTTGGATGCCCAGGCAGAAGTTTGCTGCAGGGGTGGAGTGTTCATGTAGAACCTCTACTAGGGCAATGTGGAAGGGAAATATGGGATCGGATTTCTCACAAAGAGTCCCTACTGGGGCACCACCTAGTGGACCTGTGAGAAGAGGGTCACTGTCTGCCAGACCCCAGAATGGTAGATCCACTGACAGCTTGCATTGTATGCCTGGAAAAGCCACAGACACTCACTGCCAGACTGTGAAGGCAGCTGGGAGGGAGGCTATACCCTGCAAAGCCACAGGGCTGGAGCTACCCAAGACCATAGGAACCCACCTCTTGTATCAGTGTGACCTGGATGTGAGACATAGAGTCGAAGGAGATCATTTTGGAGCTGTAAGATTTGATTGCCCCACTGAATTTTGGACTTGCAATGGGGCCTGTAGCCCCTTTGTTTTGGCCAATTTCTCCCATTTGGAATGCCTGTATTTCCCCAATGCCTATATATTCATTGTATCTAGAAAGTCAGTAACTTGCTTTTGATTTTACAGGCTCATAGGTGGAAGGGACTTGCCTTGTCTTAGATGAGACTTTGGACTGTGGACTTTTGAGTTAATGCTGAAATGAGTTAAGACTTTGGGGGACTGTTAGAAAGGCACGATTGGCTTTGAAATGTGAGGACATGAGATTTGGGAGGGGCCAAGGGTGGAGTGATATGGTTTGGCTGTGTCCCTACCCAAATTTCATCTTGAATTGTAACTGCCACAATTCCCACATGTGGCATGTGGGACCCAGTGGGAGGTAATCGAATCATGGGGGTGGATTTTTCCTGTGCTGTTTTCACAGTAGTGAATAAGTCTCAGGAGATCTGATGGTTTTATAAAGAGGAGTTCTCCTACACAAGCTCTCTCTTTGCCTGCTACCATCCATATAAGACAAGATTTGCTCCTTCTTGCCTTCCACCATGATTATGAGGCCTCCCCAGCCACGTAGAACTCTAAGTTGATTAAACTCTTTTGCGAATTCCCCAGTCTTGGATATCTTTATCAGCAGTAATTGTGCAGCCTCCCCAGCCACATGGAACTGTAAGTCCAATAAAACCCTTTCTTTTGTAAATTGTCCAATCTTGGGTATGTCTTTATCAGCAGTGTGGAAATGAACTAATACACCTTCTTAAGTCAATTTTTAGGTATTTAAATTTATTTGTGGCAATTTTAAATAGGATTATTTGTTTATTTATTTATTTATTTATTTATTTTTTGAGATGAAGTCTCACTCTGTCGCCCAGGCTGGAGTGCAGTGGCATGATCTTGGCTCACTGCAACCTCTGCCTCCCAGGTTCAGGCAATTCTCCTGCCTCAACCTCCTGAGTAGCTGGGATTACAGGCATGTGCCACCACGCCCAGCTAATTTTTGTATTTTTAGTAAAGATGAGGTTTCACCATATTGGTCAGGCTGGTCTCGAACTCCTGACCTCATGATCCACCTGCCTCAGCCTCCCAAAGTGCTGGGATTACAGGCATGAGCCACCGTGCCCGGCCTTTATTTCTTATTCACATTGTTTATTGTTGGTATATAGAAATGCTACTGATTTTTGTATGTTGACTTTGTATTCTGCAACTTTACTGAATTTGTCAGTTCTGATGGTTTTTTGACGGACTCTTTAGATTTTTCCAAATATAGGATTATATCATCTGCAAACAAGGATAATTTGACTTCTTCCTTTCCAGTTTGGGTGCCCTGTATTTCTTTCTCTTGTCTGATTGCTCTAGCAAGCCCTTCCAGTACTATGGTGAATAACAGTCGTGAAAGTGGGCATCCTTGTCCTGTTCCAGATCTCAGAGGAAGGGCTTTACGTTGTTCCCCATTTAGTATGATACTAGCTATTGGTCTGTCATATATGGCTTTTATTATGTTGAGGTATGTTCCTTCTATACTCAGTTTTCTGATGGTTTTTATCCTGAAGGGATGTTGAATTTTTTCAAATGCTTTTCAGCATCAATTGAAATAACCATTATAGTTTTCATTCTTCATTTTGTTGCTAAGATCTATCATGTGTATTGACTTGCATTTGTTGAATCATTTTTGCATCCCATCAATAAATCTCACTTGATCATGATGAATGATCTTCTTAATGTTTTGTTCAACTTGTATTGTGGCTAAGCTGACACTCAAACAACAGGATGCAGTTTTTTCCACTCCTCCCTCCCTTTTCCAAAGGCAGAGTAGCCTCACCATGTAGCCACTGCCATCCCAGGCCATGAGGAGTACTGGCAGACTACCAGCTAATGTTCCTCTAAGGCCCATGGGCTTTTAAGTCAGTTTGTTGTGAATGCTGCCTGGCCTGGGACTCACCCTTGAAGGTAGTAGGCTCCTTTCTGGCTCTGGGCAGGTTCAGAAATACCATCCAAGAGTCACAACCTGGAATCAGAGACCCCAGGAACTTGCTTGGTGCTCTGCCCCACTGTGGCTGTGCTGGTACCTAATGTGTCAGCAAAGTCCAATTTACTTTTTCCTCTGCTTTTCTCAGGCAGAAGTTTTGCCTCATAGCCACCATAGCTAGTAATGTGCTGAGTCTCACATGAAGCCAGCAAGCCTCAGAGGCTCACCCAAGTCCCTTGATGTAGTACCTGGGTATTGCTGCTGGTTATTCAGGGCCCAAGGGCTCTTCAGTTAGCAGATGATGAATGCTGACACAACTGGGTTTTTCATTCGAAGCAGCAGGATCCCTTCTGGCAAAAGGTGTGTCTAGAGATGTTGCCTGGAATCTAAGCCTTTTAATGGGGGCATTAGTACTCTGTCTGGTACCCTATCCTGCTGTGGCTGTGCTGATATCCAAGATGCAAGACAAAGTCCTCCTCACCCTTCCATGTCTTCTCCTCAAGAAGAAAGAAGGGGTCTCTTGTGGACCTGTGAGCTATGCAGTCTGAAGTTAGGGGAAGGGTGATGGCAGCATTCCCTTGGCTTCCCTAGCTGGTGTTTCAATATGTCACATGTCCTCCCACTCAAATCGCAGTCTCTGGGCCTAGTTCAGCACTAGGACTTGCCTAGGAGTTGCATTTCTTATGGCCTTGGTTACTTTTCAAATTTACTTTGAGACATAGGGTGCAGTAGCCTCAGTGGTGACTTTTGTAGGAGCTCACATTCCAACCACTGGGATCAGTGATTCTCTTCTGGCTAGGGCTGGTTTACATTCTCCCTCCAAGGGCAGGCATAAGCTGAGTTTGATCAGGTTTTTCTTTCTGCTCTAACAGGACAACACTGAGTTCAAAGCCTCACAATTACTGTGTTCTCTCTCCCTAGTGCCCAGAGAAGATGCTCTCTGCACCACGCTGCCACAGGAGGTAAGAGAGGGGTGTCGTCGGTGACTTGGAACTGTTTTTTCTATCTTCTCAGTGCCTCTTTCAGTGATATGAAGTTAAAACTATGTACTACAAATGTGCACCTAATTTTTGGTTCTTATAAAGTTTTTTTTAATTGTAGATAGTTGCTAAGATGGTGTGCTTGTAGTGGGGATGATTGGTGGAGCCTTGTATTCTGCCATCTTGCTCCACTTCTCTAAAAACCATTTTATAATGAGGTTTTACTCTGTATTATTGACAATCATCAGCAATGTAAATGTAGTTTGGGAAAAGGTTTAAATATATGTCTTTATATTTGTTAGAAAACAAATTTAGTGGAGGCTCTCACTGAGAATGCAGCCATGGCTGGGATGGATGTGTGTGTGTGTATATATATATATACATATATATATATATGTATATATATATATATATACATGTATATATATATATATATGTGTATATATATATATATATATGCAGGAAATGTGTTTATTTTAAAAAAGAAAAACAAAAACTAAAACAAAATAATAATCACCTCTGCCCCCTCCATTTGAGAGAATACTTCCAGAGTTCTGTGTGTCTAGTCCCCAGCCTGGTGGGGGAGTTCATTTTCAGAGGCTCAGGGGTGGGCCTTCCCTAGCCCCACCAGCAAATCATCTTTCCCTGCCTCCGGGAGGGTAATTACTCTTCAACGAGCAGGGCTTCATGGGCCAGGAAGGATGACAGGAAGGGGTGTGGGGGTACCACATCGTCCCTGCTGGGAATCCTAGAGCCCAGATGCTCAAGATTCGACCGTTAGCCACCTGTCTTGCAGAAGCCCCTCTGTGAGACTTCGGGGCAAAGGAGAGAGGGCAGGGGCCTGTATCAACCCTTCTGGCCATGTCTAGGTTGTGTTGACTGCCACTCTTGTTACTACCATGGACTGTCACATCAGCAGCAGATGGCCCAGGAGGGCTTGCTTTTTGCTGGCTGCTGCTTCCTGTTGTCTCGGTGCCATGCCTGTGAGGTAGTTGGTACTTACTATAATCCACATTGCATGGATGAGGAAACAGGCACAGAGAAGCCAAGTGACTTCCACAAGGTCACACAGCCGGAAGGGACAGCTTTGCCCTCCCAGCTGTTTCTCTTCTAACACCCTTGGGCCTGCGTCCAGCTAAATGCTGCTGCAAATCAGTCCTCTCTTGAGAGTCAAAGCAAAGGAGATCTGAACCTGTAGTCACGGGTACTGTGACACAGAGTTAGGCATAGAGCTATGCCTTACATTTCCGGGTTCCATGGGAGGCCTGTGACCTTCCCCACAGCCCCTAGTGGGCACTTGCGTTCTTGGTTCAAGTACTCAGGCTCTGCCTCTCTGCTCCTGCTGCTTGCTCTGTGACCTTGCCTCTCTGGACCCGACCCGTTTCTGGCTGTTGGCAATGGGGGAGGGGTTGGTGGCCTCCCTAGGCGGGACAGCGCAGGGTGTGGAAGTCAGCGGAAGAGAAGAGCCACAGCATGTTTACCAGAGGGAATGTGAGCAGTACTCTGAGCAGCGAGCCCAGCTGCACTGTGGGCCCGCACCACAACAGAGCTCTGTGGCTGCGGTTGCGCTGGATCATGCCCAGCATCACCTTTAAGTAGCTAAGGCAGCTGCTGAACAGCACCCATGAGGCCACGATGAGGACTTCCCCCCACAGTGGCCCTGCAGGAGGGGGGCAGGGGCTCATCACCGCCATGGCCATGTTGTAGCCCCCAAAACAGGCCTTGAGCAGGGAGAGGACCCCCAGGAACAGCAGAGACCGGTTAGGCAGGAACATGGAGAGCAAGGAGGCAAGAGTGTTGGCCACAATGCTTAGGATGGTGGCCAGGTGGTAGGCAACCGGCCCATAGGACAGGCAGGAGTAGGTTTGCACAGAGGGCAGCACGCCATTGCACGCCATTGGTGAGCGTGTAGACAAAGACCACCAGGGTATAGATGAAGGTCAGGTGGGCTGGGAAGCAGGGGCTGCTTTCTCATCTAGATGCCTCGGGCCCTGGCTGCTGTCCACTGTGCCTGAAGGGACCAAGTCATTCTCTTCCTGCGGCCGGATCGAGTGGAAGGTGACCTGGTCGTTGAGGAGGTCTTCCATGGAGGCCTACCAGCACCAGGGTTGACACTGGAGGACAAAGAACACCACGAGGCAGCAGGCCATCATGAAGGACAGTAGGAGGAAGAAGACCAGGGGTGAGAAGTGGGTGGGGAGGTAGCGGCTCCCCAGGTGGGATAGGGGTGCTGCTGTTCTGGGGAGGGCAGACTCCAAAGCTCTGGGAATTCCCTGTGCGATGTCAGTCTCCCCTGTGGGCACAGGGCTTGGTATGCTGTCTGATGTCTCAGTGACATTGACGCAGGTAGTGAGACCTGAGCCCTGGGTAAGAGCCACCAGAGCAGGCAAGAGGCCACTGAGTCTTTTATCCACAAAGAAGGAAGTCAGATATTAGGTGGGCAGCTGGCTTATGAAGAGGAGGAAGGTGACCGAAGAGGCGCAGTCCACCAGGGCCAGGAAGAAGGTGAGGACCAAGAAGGCGATGCTGTGGTGGCTGTCCAGCACCCAGGAGGTCATATTCCAGAGGAAGGCAAAGATGATGCAGGTGACAGTTCCCATACCCAGCAGGGTAAAGATGATGGGCACTTTGTAAAGGCAGCTGGGCTGGAAGTTATGGAGCAGGGTGACCAGGAGGGGCCCAATGTTGGCCAGCTGGATGACCACTGTGAGGTAGGAGGGCAGGTACTAGCCCTCGGACAGTTCCATCACCAGCAGGGGCAGCTCTACCCAGAGCCCACTGATGGTCACCCAGGAGCCCATTCCAAAGATGCAGACCAGCAGGTGCATCAGGAAGGCTGTGGCGGTATCTGTCCTGGGCCAGAGGCCTCCGACTGGGATCTTACTTACTTGACAGCATTATTTTATTTTCTGAATTCATCGTCAATTTTCACATATCAGTTTGTTTCACTTCATGATAATGTAAATGTGCTCTTAAAGACAACTGTATCTTATGAATTGTTGTGATCATTTTTTTGTAGGCTCTTGAGACTGCAACTACTTTTAAATAATTGACTTACTGTACATATTGGGCTGTGCATGTCTGGTTTTAGCATATTTTGCATATGAAGACTAATACATTAAATAATAAAATAACTGTTCAAAAAAACTGCCGGCTTAACTGAGGTTATAAAATAAATGGCTACAAAAAGTGCTTAAGTTGTAATGAGTTCCATCTTCCCCTATACTCATGGAAACATATAATTTCTAAGTTCATGGAAGAATATTCTTGTCTATGTCATCTTCTGGAAAAACTAAATATTCTTTCTGGGTAGGTAATAACTTATATATATGTATAGAGTGTTTGGTAGGGAGGCAGTCCAAAATGGATTGGAAAGTATTTGGGACTAGTGGGTCCTTTCTGGAAGAGTCCCAGAGTCATCATGGGATTAGGGTAGAGGTGTCAACCAGGTATCACAAAATGCTACTGTGGGTACTTCTATACCCCAATGCTGTTTTTTAAGCCTCCAGAGCCATTTATCTGTAAAATTACTGTGAAAAGCAGGGAGAGAGGGGTATTATATGTAGATGAAGGCTCATCTCTCCTGCTGGGCTACAGAAACCACCTACACAAAGAAATTGGATTTAGCCTTAGTTTGGGACTATTTCTCTAAAAGACACAGAGAATATGAATTGAGAGATTTTTTAACCTAAAAATAATTTAGCCATTGAACAGGAGAGTCAAAATATATAAATTGAATCTTAAACTAAGGCTGATTAAATTTTAACTAGCTGAAGCATAAATAATGTTTCTTTACTAATGAAAACATTTGGGGTGGCAGGGCTAAACAGTGGACTAGAAGGAGCTTATGTTCACCACTCACACAGAGAGAAAATGAAAGGGCTACTGAAAATAGACCCTGCAGGCCTATTATCTCAGAAACCAAAGCGGGATCCATCAGGGCATCAGAGAAACGCAGTGAACAGAGAGGAGCAAAGCTGGGCATCAGCCTGTCTGGGCTCAGCACAGAGCCAGGAGAACCTCTTCAACACAGGAAAGGGTGAATGAATGAGAGCCTCCAGGGGGATTCACATTGTCCACAGGCACCTGTGTAAGACTGGAATGGGAGAACCACCCTGGCCTTCCCCGCAACCCCCACCATGCTTCTAGACCGAGGCAGAGAGACACCTGGACATTTTGTAGGGGCAACTCCTGAGTCCAGTGGGACTTTCACAAGCCCTGGGCCCTGGAGAAGACCAGCAGTGCTGCCACCTCTCCAAATAGAGGTCACAGGTGCAGTGCCATGTTGTCCACCACTGCTTGCTGGCCAGGGCTCAGCACCAGCTTTTAGCCCAGCAGTCCTGCTTTGGCCTGAACTCATCTGGCCACCTCTCCCATCTCTGCCACTGGTATCCAGCTGGGCGATGCTTGCTGGAGCCTCCAGTTCAGTGCTCCCACTTTTGTGTGAACTAAGCTGGACGTTGCAGCTTTCTATTTTCACAGGCAACACCCTAATGGCAGAGCATGAGACCCCCACCCACCCTGCCACTGGTAGGAGCTGGGCAACACTTGCTAAAGCTTCTGTCCCAACAGCGTTGCCTTTTCGTGAACTTAGCTGGAGGGCATAGCTCCTGTGGTCACAGGAAATACCCCAATGGCATAGCATGAGACCTCACCCTCCCCTGCTGTTGGTAGCCATATGGACAACAACTGCTAGAGCCTCCAGCCCAGTGGTCCTAATTTTATGTGCACTCAGCTGGAGGGAACACTTTCCTGTTGTCACAGGAAACACCCAATGATGGAGCAAATGACCCAACCCACACCTGCCACTAGTAGCCACCAGGATGACACCTGTTAGAGCCTCTGGCCTAGCAGCCTTGCTTTTGCATAAACCCAGCTGGAGAGTTCAGCTTCTTCTTGTAAAGGGAAACACTTGGATGGCAGAGCCTGAGACACCCACCTGTTCCTGCCACTGGTGGCCAGGTGGGCAAAACCTTCTAGAGCTTCCAGAACAGTAGGCATTTTTTTGTAGTAAACTCAGCTGGAGGGTACAGCTTCTTGTTGTCACAGGAAACAGTCAGACAGCACAGCATGGGAGCCCGCTTGCCCCCACCACTGGTATCCAGGCAGGCAACACCTACAGCTTCTATCCCAGTGGCCTTGCTTCTGTGTGAGCTTGACTAGAGGCACAGCTTCCTGATGTTCCAAGAAACACTTGGATGATAAAGAATGAGTCTCCACTTGCCCTCACCACTGGTAGCCTGGTGGGCAACACTTGATAAAGCTTTTGACCCAATAGCCCCACTTCTGTGTGAACTCAGCTGGAGAGTGTAGCCTCCTGTTGTCCCAGTGGTAGGATTCATCAACCTACTCACTCCCATCACTAATAGCTAGGTGGGCAACACCTGCTGGAGCTTCCAGTCCAACTGTTTTACATCTGCCTGAATGTGCCTAGGGGCATAGCCTCCTATTGCCCTGGAAACCCCTAAACAACAAGACTGGCAATCCCACCCCCACCCATTCCCATAGCCAGATGGGCCACACCCACTAGAGTTTCCAACCCAGCAGTTCCACATCCACCTGAACTCTGTGGGTGGAGATAACCATATGTTTCCCCAGGAAGCACATAAATGGCAGATTAGGGGCAACCTGGCAAGGACATAATTTGGCCAACTTTATCCCCAGCCTGAGGGAGCACTGTGGACCAGAGCTCTCAAGAAAAGAANCAATTGGAGGGGTTCCTCCAAGACCCAGGAGAGAACTAGTATTGAAGCCAGTCAATTAAACCCACCTTATATCTTTATCAAATCTCCAAGGACATCAAAGAAGAAAAAAATCAAAACAATCTATCCAAAGGACAGAAACTTCACAGATTGAAGGAACATTAACTCACACAAATGGGAAAGAAACAGCACAAGAACTCTGGCAAATCAAAAAGCCAGAGTGCATTCTTTCCTTCAAACAACCACAGTTATTCTCCAGCAAGGGCTTTTAACCAGGCTGAGATGGCTGAAATGACAGAAATAGAATTCAGAATATGGATAGGAATGAAGAGCAGTGAGCTTCAGGAAAACATTGATACCCAATCCAAGGAAGCTAAGAATCACAATAAAATGATGCAGGAGCTGACAGACAAAATTGCCAATATAGAAATAATGTAGCTGACCTGATAGAACTGAAAAAGGCACTACAAGAATTTTATAATGCAATTGCAAGTATTAACAGCAGAATAGACCAAGCTGAAAAGAATTTCAGAACTTGAACCCTGGCTTTCTGAAATATGATAGTCAGACAAGGATAAAGAAAAAGGAATAAAAATGAATGAACAAAGCCCCTGAGAATTGTAAGATTATGTAAAAAGAACAAATCTATAACTCATTGATGTCCCAGAAAAAGATGGGGAGAAAGGGAAGAACTTGGAAAACATTTCAGAATATCATTTATGAGAACTTCCTTAGCCTAGCTAGAGATGCCAACATTCAAATTCAGGAAATGCAGAGAACTCTCACAAAATTCTTCACAAGAAGACCATCTCCAAGACACATAATCATCCTCAAGGTTGAATGAAAGAAAAAATGTTAAAGGCAGCTAGAGAAAGAGGACATGTCACCTAACAGGAGAAACCCATGACTAACAATGGACCTCTCAGCAGAAACCCTACAGGCCAGAAGGTATTGGGGGCCTATATTCAACATTTTTGAAGAGAAGAAATTCCAACCAATAATTTCATATCTGGCCAAACTAAACTTCATAAGCAAAGGAGAAATAAAATCCTTTACAGAGAAGCAAATTTGAAGGCAATTTGTTACCTACCACCAGGCCTGCCTTACAAGAGCTCCTGAAAGAAGTACTAAATATGGAAAGGAAAGACCAGTATCAGCCACTACAAAAACACACTTAAGTACATAGACTAGTGTAGCAACCACACAAACAAGTATGCATAATAACCAGCTAGTGACACAATGACAAGATCAAATTCACACATATCAATACTAACCTTAAATGTAAATAGGCTAAGTGTCTCAGTTAAAAGTCATAGAGTGGCAAACTGGATAAAGAAGCAAGATCCAATAGTATGCTGTCTTCATGAAACCCATTTCACATGGAAAGACACCCATAGGTCCAAACATAGAGGAATGGAGATAAATATATAAGCAAATGGAAAACAGAAAAAAAAAGCAGGGGTTGCAATCCTAATATCAGACAAAACAGACTTTAAAGCAACAAAGATAAAAAAGACAAGGGCATTACATAATGGTAAAGGGTTCAATCCAACAAGAAGACCTAAATATCCTAAATCTGTTAGCACCCAATGCAGGTGCACCCAGATTTATAAAGCAAATTCTTAGAGACCTACAAAGAGACCTAGATTTACACACAATAATAGTGGGAGACCTCAACACCTTACTGACAGTATTAGACAGATGATTGAGCAGAAAGTTAACAAAGAGATTCCAGACCTGAATTTAACACATCAGATCTCATGAGAACTCACTAAGTATCATGAAAACAGCATGGGGGAAACTTTCCCCATGATCCAATCACCTCCCTCCCTTGATACATGTGGATTACAGGTCCCTCCCTTCACACGTGGAGATTTCAATTTAAGATGGGATTATGGGAGGGGACACAGAGCCAACCTTCTCAATGCAGAAGATTGAAACTGGACGCCTTTCTTACACCATATACAAAAATCAATTCAAGATGAATTAAGGACCTAAATATAATACTAAAAACTATAAAACCCCTGTAATATAACCTAAGAAATACCATTCTGGACATAGAAACTGGCAAAGATTTCATGATGGAAATGCCAAAAGCAATTGCAACCAAAGCAAAAATTGACAAATTGGACTTAATTAAACTCCAGAGCTCTGCACAGTGAAAGAAACTATCAACAGAGTCAACATGCAGCCTGTAGAATGGGAGAAAATACTTGTAAATTATACATCTGACAAAGGTCTAATTTTCAGAACCTACAAGGAATTGAAACATTCAAGCAAAATACAAGCAAAGGACATGAACAGACACCATTCAAAAGAAGACATACATGTGGCCAAGAATAATATGAAAAAATGCTCAATATCACTAACCATTAAAGAAATGTAATTCAAAACCACAACAATGAGATACCATCTCACACCAGTTTGAATGGCTATTATTAAAAAGACAAAAAATAACAGATGCTGGTGAGGTTACAGAGAAAAGGGAATGTTTATACACTGCTGGTGTATAAACTTTCTGCCACAGTGCTTTCTACCATTGTAGAAATGAGGAGAAAGAGGTTCAGGAAAAAAAAAAAAAACCTGTTGGGTACTATGTTTAGTACCCAGATGATGAAATAGTTTGTACACTAAGCCTCTGAGTCAGTAGTTTACCTATATAGCAAACCAACACATGTACCCCTGAACCTAAAATAAAAGTTAAAACATGTAAAAAGACATACTGTTAATTGAACACACATGTACAAATTGGGGAAACATTTACAGTCTTCAATCATTTTTCTGAAAAACTTATAAAGAGTGAATGTATAAAAACATATATATGTATGCATTTTCTAATATGTTTGTAGGAAGATACACAGGTGACTAATAACATTGTCTGCTTCCAGAAAGGGAAAATGGGTGACTGGACAGAGAGGTGGAGAAAGACTGTGCACCAAATACTCATTCTATGTTTCGATTCTTGAAACATGAGTTCATTAAGTATTCAACAAAATATTGTACTGTTCATGCACTAAAGCAAAATAACTTTAAATCTTAAAAAAATTTAAGTCAAAATGAATAGTATGTTATCTCTGTGGACTAAAATAATATATAAATAGTTAATAAAAATGGAATAACTCCTTAAATGGCTTAGTAATAAAAGGCTTAGTATCTCCTTTAATTATTGATTGATATTTAGCGGTTTATAAGTTATAAATCCATAAATAACCTACAAAATATTAATTAAAAGCTACAGTAAAACTCGGTTACTTAAAAACTACAGTAAAACTCTAATATAAAAATTATTATAGTACTAATTTTTGCTTATATAAATTTATGGAGTATAAGTGTAATTTTGTTACATGTATAGATTCTGTAGTGGTGATGTCAGGGCATTTATAGTATCCATTATCCAAATAATGTACATTGTACCTATTAAGTAATTTTCCATCCTTCACCCCCTCAAATCCCCTTGTCCTTGAGTCTCCATTGTCTTATCCCACATTCTATATTCACATGTACGTATTGTTTAGCTCCCACTTATAAGTGAGAACATGTGATTGTTGTCTTTCTGTGTTTGAGTGGTTTACTTAAGGTAATACGTTTCAGTTCCATCCATATTACTGACAAAGATATTGTTTCATTATTTTTTAAGGCCGAATAGTATTCCATTGTGTACATATACCGCATTTTTTTATCCAGTCATCCATTGATGGATATTTAATTTGATTCCATGTCTTTGCTATTGTGAATAGTGCTGTTATAAATATATGGATACTGGTATCTTTTAGATATAATTATTTCTTTTCCTTTGGGTAAATGCCCAGTAATGGGATTGCTGGATTGATTGGAAATCCTATTTTTAGTTCTTTGAGAATCTTTATATTGTTTTTCATAGAGGCTGTACTAATTTACATTCCCACCAACAGTATATTGGCATTTTCTTTCTTCAAATCCTCCTTTTTTTTTGTAATTTTACTAAGAGCCATTCTAAGTCCTATATTTCTCGTTGTGGTTTCAGTTAGCATTTTTCTAATAATTAGTGATGTTGAACATTTTTTCATATGGTTGTTGGTCATTTGTATGTCTTATTTTGAAAAATATCTATTCATGTCCTGTGTTCACTTTTTAATGGGGTTACTTTTATTTTGTTGATAAGCTGAGTCCCTTGTAAATTATGGATATCAGTCCCCTGTTGGATGCATAGTTTGCAAATATTTTTTGTGATTCTGTGTGTTGTCTCTTAACTGTTTATTGTTTCTTTTGCTGTGCAGAATATTTTCAGTTTAAGTTTCATTTATTTATTTTTGTTTTTGCTGCTTGTCCTTCTGAGGTCTTAGTCATATGTGTGTGTGTATATATATATATATATTTATTTATTTTTGCCTAGACCAATGTCCAAAAGAGTTTTTCCTAGGTTTTCTTCTAGTATTTTTATATTTTCAGGTCTTACATTTGAGTCTTTAATCCATCTTGAGTTGGCTTTTGTACATGGTGAGAAATAGGGGTCCAGTTTTATTCTTCTGCATATGGTGACCAAATTTTCCCAACGCCATTTATTGAAAAGTGGTGTCCTTTCCTCAGTGTATGTTCTTTTCAACTGATCAAAGATCAGTTGGCTCTATGTATGTGACTTTATTTCTTGGTTTTCTATTCTGTTCCACTGATCTATGCATCTATTTTTATATTAGCATGATGCTGTTATGGTTACTCTGGCTTTGAAGTGCAATTTGAAGTCAGGCAATGGAATGCCTGTAGCTATTTTTTTTTTTATTAGTATTGTTTTGGCTATTTGGGTTCTTTTCTGGTTCCTATGAATTTCAGGATTGTTTTTCCTAATTCTTTGAAAAATGACATTTGTTTTTATAGGGATTGCATTGAAACTGTAGATTGCTTTGGGGAGCATGCTCATTTTTACAGTAGTAATTCTTCTGATCCATAAAAATGAATGTTTTTCCACTTGTATATTTCATCTATAATTTCTTTTATCAGTGTTTTATAGTTTTTACTATAGAGCTCTTTCAACTCCTTGATTAAATATATTCCCATTTTTTTTTGTAGCTTTAGTAAGTGATATTGCCTCTTTGATTTGTTTAGCAGGTTGATCACTATTAGTGTATAGAAATGCTACTGATTTTTGCACATTGATTTTGCATCCTGAAACTTCACTGAAGGGATATGTCAAATCTAAGAGTTTTTTTTTTTTTTCAGAGTCTTTAGGGTTTTCTAAATATAAATCATTAATCTCATCAATGGATAGAAATAATTTCACATCCTCTTTTCCATGTAGCACACCTTTTATTTCCTTCACTTGCCTGATTTCATTGGCTAGCACTTCCAGTACTATGTTGAATAGAAGTGGTGAATTGGACGTTCTTGTTGCAGTTCTCTGAGGAAATACTTTTAACATTTCCCAGTTTGATATGA
Source organism: Cebus imitator (assembly GCF_001604975.1). Lineage (NCBI taxonomy): Eukaryota > Metazoa > Chordata > Mammalia > Primates > Cebidae > Cebus > Cebus imitator. Next base: position 263,898 of record NW_016108020.1, read on the forward strand.
TGTTGGCTATGGATTTGTCATGTATGGCCTAGTTTGTTGAGAGTTTTTTTTTAAAATCATGAAGTGATGCTAAATTTTTACCAAATGCTTTTTCCACATTTGTTGAGATGATCATGTGGTTTTTGTCCTTGATTCTGTTCATGTGTTGTATTACATTTAGTGATATGCATGTGTTGAACTAAAAATGCATTCTTGGTATGAAACACACTTGATGATAGTGTATTATCTTTTTAATGTGCTGTTGGATTCAGTTTGGTAGTATTGTGTTGATAGTTTATGTACCTATGTTTATTAGTGACATTGGGTTGCAGTTCTATTCTTTTGTGTATGTTCTTGCCTGGTTTTGGCATCACAGTGACACCAGCCTATGGAGAATTCCTTCCTAAGTGTTTTGAAATAGTTTTTGGAGGATTGTTATTAGCCCTCCTTTTATTTTATTTTTATTTTTAGAATTCAGCTGTTAATTCATCTGGCCTGGCATTTTCTTTCTTGGGAGAGTTTTAACTACTGACTCAATCTCACTACTCATTATTGAACTGTTCACATTTTCTATCTCTTCTTGGTTCATTTGGAAGATTATATGTTTCCCAGAATTAATCCAGTTTCTCTAGGCTTTTTAGTTTGTGAGGATATAGTTTTTCATAATAGTCTGTGATGACCTTTTGTATTACTATGGTATTAATTGTAGTGTTTCTTTTGTTGTAACTGATTTTATTTATTTGAATTTTCTTTCTTCTTTTCTTGGTTAGACTAACTAGCAGCTTGTCAATTTTGTTTATTTATTTATTTTGAGATAGTGTCTCACTTTGCAACCAGGCTAGAGTGCAGTGGCATAATCATGGTTTACTGTAGCCTCAACCTCCCAGGCTCAAGCAATCTTTCTGCCTCAGCCTCCTGAGTAAATGGGACTACAGGTCCCACCACACCTGGCTAATTTTTAATTTTTTTTTGTAGTGATGGGAGTCTGACTTTGTTGCCCAGGCTGGTCTTGAACTTCTGTGCTCAAGTAGTCCTTCCATTTCGGCCTCTGGAATTGCTGGGATTACAGGCATGAGTTACTGTGCTTGGCCTGTTTGTCTTTTTGAAGAACCAACTTTTTGTTTTGTTGATCCTTTGTATTGTTTTTCATCTCTATTTTATTTAGTTCTGTTGTAATGTTTGCTATTTTTTTCTTCTGCTAACTTTAGGTTAGGTATGTTCCTGCTTTTCTAGCTCCTTGAGGTGCAATATTAAGTTGTTGATTTATAATTTTTCCTCTTTTTTGATGTAGGCATTTAATGCTATAAACTTCCATGTTACCACTGCTTTTGCTATATCTCATAGATTTTGGGATGTTCTGTTTCCATTTTCATTTGCTTTAAAAAATGTTCTCAATTTCTTTCTTAATTTCTTCATTGATCCAATAATCATTCAGGAGCATGTGGTTTAATTTCCATGTATTTGTATAGTTTGCAGAGTTTCTCTTGGTATTGATTTCTACTTTTATTTCACTGTGATCTGAGATGATATTTGATATAATTCGATTTTTAAAAAATTGTTGAGATTTGTTTTATGGTATAACATATGGACTATCATGGAGAATGTTCTATTGATGAGAATAATGAATATTCTGTACTTGTTGGGTAGAAAGTTCTGCAAATGTCTGTTAGGTTTATTTGATTTGAAGTTGATTTTCGGTCTAGATGATTTGTCCCATGCTGTGAGTAGGGAATTAAAGACCTCCACTATTATTGTGTTGCTGTCTATCTCTTTCTTTAGGTCCAATAATATTAGTTTTATGAATATGGGTGCTCCAGTGTTGGGTGCATATATATTTAGAATTCTTACAGCCTTTTGTTGAATAGACACATTTATCAATGTATAATAATCTTCTTTGACTATTTTTACTGTTTTTGATTTAAGGTCTGTTTTGTCTGATATCAGTGTTGTTACTCCTACTTGCTTTTGGCTTCAGTTTGCACGGAATATTTTTGCCATCTCTCTTTTTTTAAAATTTTCTTTTTATATTTTAATATCAATAATAGTTTTTCACAGGATATTACAAACATTATATTTCCCCCAAATGTATCCATAATGCCTAGTAAATTAACTAGTAAATTTGTAATTTGCATTTGCTTTGGATCCTTTAGAGTGTTGCTTATACAATCATCCCTTTTTTTTCCCATTTATTTATTACTGCATTTTAGGTTTTGGGGTACATGTGAAGAACATGCAAGATTGTTGCATAGGTACACAGGTGGCAGTGTGATTTGCCGCCTTCCTCCCCATCACCTACATCTGGCATCTCTCCCCTTGCTATCTCTCCCCAGCTCCCCACCCCCGACCATCCCTCCCCTACTTCCCTCCAACTGACCCCAGTGTGTAGTGCTCCCCTCCCTGTGTCCATGTGTTCTCATTGTTCAACACCCGCCTATAAGTGAGAACATGCAGTGTTTGATCTTCTGCTCTTCTGTCAGTTTGCTGAGAATGATGATTTCCAGGTTCATCCATGTCCCTACAAAGGACACAAAC
>NW_016108020.1:270490-271869 GCF_001604975.1 Cebus imitator
CTCTGAGTACTTGCTTGTTCACAAAGAATTTTATTTTTCCTTCACTTATGAAGCTTAGTTTGGCTGGATATGAAATTCTGTGTTGAAAGTTCTTTTCTTTAAGGATGTTGAATATGGGCCCCCACTCTCTTCTGGCTTGTAGGGTTTCTGCTGAGAGATCTGCTGTGAGTCTGATGGGCTTCCCTTTGTGGGTAACCTGACCTTTCTCTCTGGCTGCCCTTAGCATTTTCTCCTTCATTTCAACCGTGGTGAATCTGACAATTATGTGCCTTTGGGTTGCTCTTCTTGAGGAATATCTTTGTGCTGTTCTGTGTTTCCTGCACTTGAATATTGGCCTGTCTTGCTAGGTTGGGAAGTTTTCCTGGATAATATCCTGAAGAGTATTTTCCAGCTTGGATTGATTCTCTTCGTCACATTCAGGTACACCTGTCAGATGCAGATTAGGTCTTTTCACATAGTCCCATATTTCTTGGAGACTTTGTTCTTTCCTTTTACCCTTTTTTCTCTAATCTTGCCTTCCCATTTTATTTCATTGAGTTGATGTTCGACCTCTGACCTCCTTTCTTCTGCTTGGTCAATTTGGCTGTTGAAACTTGTGTATGCTTCACGAAGTTCTCGTGTTGCGTTTTTCAGCTCCATCAATTCACTTATATTCCTCTCTAAGTTGTTTATTCTTGTTAGCATTTCGTCAAGTCTTTTTTCAAGGTTCTTAGTTTCTTTGCATTGGGTTAGAGCATGGTTTTTTAGCTCAGCAAAGTTTTTTATTATCCACCTTCTAAAGCCTGTTTCCATCAATTCATCACACTCCTTCTCCATCCAGCCTTGTTCCCTTGCTGGTGAGGAGTTGTGATCCCTCGTAGGAGGAGAGGCATTCTGGTTTTGGGTGTTTTCATCCTTTTTGCACTGGTTTCTTCCCATCTTTGTGAATTTATCCACCTGTCATCTTTTTAGTTGTTGGCTTTCAGATTGGGTCTCTGAGTGGATGTCCAGTTTGTTGATGATGAAGTTATTTCTTTCTGTTTTTTAGTTTTCCTTCTAAGATTCAGGTCCCTCTGCTGTAGGAGTGCTGAGGTGTACTCCTGGCCCTGCTTGCCTGGGGATCACCTGCAGCAACTGCAGAACAGTAAGGGTTGCTGACAGTTTCTTCTGCTATCTTTGTTCCAGAAGGATACTCACCTGATAGCAGTCTGAGCTCTCCTTTATGAGGTGACTCTTTGAATATACGGGGGTCAGGGTGCTGCTTGAGGAGACAGTCTGTCCTTTATAGGAGCTCAGGTGCTGAGCTGTGAGCTCTGTTGTTCATTCAGAGCTGCTTGGCAGGTACGTTTAAGTCTGCTGCAGCAGAACTCATAAACACCCCCACCTTTTTTTTTTTTTTT
>NW_016108020.1:272697-291222 GCF_001604975.1 Cebus imitator
TCTAAAGTTTATTGATAAATAATGCACTTGACCAGAGGGAAGACCATACAAACTAAACAGATCTCCTGTCATCCATTTGGGCACTTGAGTGCCCTTGTGTATATACTGTCCTAATATCGCCTCAATCTACTTCTTTCAAACATTCCAAGGTGCATCCTGGGGTTTTATAATGATATGAACACTCACCTTAAGCGTCCCTTATTATTTCAGCCTTGAGAAAGGCCCAATTTTTCTGTTAATACACTAGCTTCTCACTCCCTTGAGTCAATAACTTTAGGCTTCTTCCAATATTCTAACAATATTAGAATATAGATTGTCAATAGGACCCTCCCAAAACAGGGGAAGAAAGGCTTCATTCAAGATGCCAGTTATGCTGAGTACTAAATGTGGTATAGTGGGAAAAGACACAGAGTCAGACATCAAGCACTGCAGAACTATAACATTTGTTGCTTTAGTGACAAAAATTCCTTCTGTGGAGTGAATAAAGAGCCAAATCTTATGTTGAGCTACTGTAACTTTTATCCATAACAAGGAAAACTATTTGGAAGAGTAAAAGAGGATAAACTTTCTTGGTTTCTCGTCAGTTGCTTGAACTTTTTTTCCTTTTTTTAAAAAAAATTGTTTATTATACTTCTGGGGTACATGGGCAGATTATGCAGGTTTGTTACATAGGTATACATGTGCCATGGTGGTTTGCTGCATCCATCGTCCCATTATCTACATCAGGTATTTCTCCTAATGCTATCCCTCCCCAATCCCCCTAATCTCCATTGTTCTTCCCCTAGCCCTCCCACCCCCCAGGCCCTGGTGTGTGATGTTCCCCTCCCTGTGTCCATGTATTCTCATTGTTCGACACCCACTTATGAGTGAGAACATGTGGTGTTTGATTTTCTGTTCTTGTGTCAGTTTGCTGAGAATGATGGTTTCCAGTTTCATCCATGTCCCTGCAAAGGACATGAATGCATCCTTTTTTATGGCTGCATAGTATTCCAGGGTGTATGTGTGCCACATTTTCTTTATCCAATCTATCACTGTTGAGCATTTGGGTTGGTTCCAAGTCTGCTATTGTGAACAGTGCCACAATAAACATACGTGTGCATACATCTTTGTAATAGAATGATTTATAATCCTTTGGGTATATACCCAGTAATGGGATTGCTAGGTCAAATGGTATTTCTGCTTTTAGATCCTGAGGAATCGCCACGCTGTCTTCCACAATAGTTGAACTAATATACACTCCCACCAACAGTGTAAAAGCAATCCTATTTCTCCACATCTGCTCCAGCATCTGTTGTCTCCTTATTTTTTAATGATCACCATTCTGACTGGCATGATGTGGTATCTCAATGCGGTTTTGGTTTGCATTTCTCTAATGACCAGTGATGATGAGCTTTTTAAAAATATGTTTGTCAGATGCATAAATGTCTTCTTTTCAAAAGTGTCTGTTCATATCCTTTGCCCACTTTTTGATGGGGTTGTTTTTTTCTTGTAAATTTGTCTAAGTTCTTTGTAGTTTCTGGATATTAGCCCTTTGTCAGATGTGTAGATTGAAAAAGTCTTTTTTCCATTCTGTTGGTTGCTGATTCTTTTGCTGTGCGGAAGCTCTTAAGTTTAATTAGATCCCATTTGTCTATTTTGGCTTCTGTTGCCATTGCTTTTCGTTTTTTAGTCTGAAGTCTTTGCCCATGCCTATGTCCTGAATGGTATTGCCTAGGTTTTCTTCTAGGTTTTTTATGGTTTCAGGTCTTACATTTAAGTCTTTAATTCATCTTGAGTTAAGTTTTGTACAAGGTGTAAGGAAGGGATCCAGTTTCAGCTTTCTGCATATGGCTATCCAGTTTTTCCAACACCATTTATTAAAGAGGGAATCCTTTCCCCATTGCTTGTTTTTGTCAGGTTTGTCAAAGATCAGATAGTTGTAGTTGTGTGGCATCCTTTCTGAGGCCTCTGTTCTGTTCCTTTGGTCTATATCTCTGTTTTGGTACCAGTACATGCTGTTTTGATTACAGTAGCCTTGTAATATGGTTTGAAGTCAGGTAGTGTGATGTTTTCAGCTTTTTTTTTTTTTTTCTTAGGATTGTCTTGGCTCTGTGGGCTCTTTTTTGGCTGCATACGAAGTTTAAGTTGGTTTTTTCCAATTCCATGAAGAAGGTCATTGGTAGCTTGAAGGGGATAGCATTGAATCTATAAATTACTTTGGGCAGTGTGATCCTTTTCACGATATTAATTCTTCCTAACCATGAGCATGGAATGTTTCTCCATCTGTTTGTGTCCTCTCTTGTTTCCTTGAGCAGTGGTTTGTAGTTCTCCTTGAAGAGGTTCTTCACATCCCTTGTTAGTTGTATTCCTAGGTATTTTATTTTCTTTGTAGCAATTGTGAATGTGAGTTCACTCATGATTTGGCTGTGTGTTTGTCTATTATTTGTGTATAGGAATGCTTGTGATTTTTTGCACAGTGATTTTGTATCCTGAGACTTTGCTGAACTTGCTTATCAGCTTAAGGACATTTTGGGCTGAGAGGATGGGATTTCCTAAATAAACAATCATGTCATCTGCAAACAGGGACAATTTGACGTCCTCTCTTCCTATTTGAATATGCTTTATTTCTTTCTCTTGCCTGATTGCCCTGGCCAGAACTTCTAATACTATGTTGAATAGGAGTGGTGAGAGAGGGCACCCTTGTCTTGTGCCAGTTTTCAAAGGGAATGCTTCCAGTTTTTGCCCATTCAGTGTGATATTGGCTGTTGGTTTGTCATAAATAGCTTTTATTATTTTGAGATATGATCCACTGATACCTAGTTTATTGAGAGTTTTTAGCATGAAGCGCTGTTGAATTTTGTCAAAGGCCTTCTCTGCCTCTATTGAGATAATCATGTGGTTTTTATCTTTGGTTCTGTTTATGTGATGGATTACATTTATAGATTTGTGGAAGTTTAACTAGACTTGCGTCCCTGGGATGAAGCTGGCTTGATCGTGATAGATAATCTTTTCAATGTGCTGTTGGATTTGGTTTGCCAGTATTTTATTGAAGATTTTTGTGTCAATGTTCATCATGGATATTGGCCTGAAATTTTCTTTTTTAGTTGCGTCTCTGGCAGGTTTTGGTATCAGGATGATGTTGGTCTCATAAAATGAGTTAGGGGGGATTCTCTCTTTTTGTATTGTTTGGAATAGTATCAGAAGGAATGGTACCAGTTCCTCTTTGTACCTCTGGTAGAATTCGGCTTTGTACCCATCTGGTCCTGGACTGTTTTTGGTTGGTAGGCTACTAATTGCTGCCTCAACTTCAGACCTTGTTATTGGTCTATTCAGGATTTCAGCTTCTTCCTGATTTAGTCTTGGGAGGGTGTAAGTGTCCAGGAGTTTATCCATTTCTTCCAGATTTTCTGGTTTATTTGCACAGAGGTGTTTGTAGTAATCTCTGATGGTAGATTGTATTTCTGTGGAATCGGTGGTGATATCCCCTTTATCATTTTTTATTTCATCTATTTGTATCTTCTATCTTTTTTATTAGTCTGGCTAGTGATCTATTTTGTTGATCTTTTTGAAAACCACCTCCTGGATTTATTGTATTTTTGAAGAATTTTTTGTGTCTCTATCTCCTTCAGTTGTGTTTTGATCTTAGTTATTTCTTGCCTTCTGCTAGCTTTTGAATTTGTTTGATCTTGCTCCTCTAGTTCTTTTAATCGTGACTTTAGACTGTCAATTTTATCTCTTTCCTGGCTTTTCTGGTGGGCATTTATTGCTATAAATTTCCCTCTAGTCACTGCTTTAAATGAGTCCCAGAGATTCTGGCATGTTGTATCTTCGTTCTCACCGTTTTCAAAGAAACCTTTATTTCAAAGAAATCTTTATTTCTTCCTTCATTTCATTATTTATCCAGTAGTCATTCAGGATCAGGTTGTTTAGTTTTCATATAGTTGTGTGGTTTTGAGTGAGTTTCTTAATCCTGAGTTCTAATTTGATTGCACTGTGGTCTGAGAGACTGTTTGTTATGATTTCCATTCTTTTGCATTTGCTGAAGAGTGTTTTACTTTCAATTATGTGGTCAATTTTAGAATAAGTACAATGTGGTGCTGAGAAGAATGTATATTCTGTGGTTTTGGGGTGCAGAGTTCTGTAGATGTCTATTAGGTCCGCTTGGTCCAGATCTGAGTTCAAGTCCTGGATATCCTTATTAATTTTCTGTCTCATTGATTTGTCTAGTATTGATAGTGGGATGTTAAAGTCTCCCACTATTATTGTGTGGGAGTCTCAGTCTCTTTGTAGGTCATTAAGAACTTGTTTTATGTATCAGGGTGCCTCTGTATTGGGTGCATATATATTTAGGATAGTTAGTTCTTTTTGTTGGATTGATCCCTTTACCAATATGTAATGCCCTTCTTTGTCTCTTTTGATCTTTGTTGGTTTAAAGTCTGTTTTATCAGAGGCTAGGATTGCAACCTCTGCTTTTTTTGCTCTCTGTCTGCTTGGTAAATTTTCTTCCATCCCTTTATTTTGAATTTATGTGTGTCTTTGCATGTGAGATGGGTTTCCTGAATATAGCACACCGATGGGTCTTGACTTTTTATCCAATTTGCTAGTCTGTGTCTTTTGATTGGGGCAGTTAGCCCATTTACACTTAAGGTTAATATTGTTTTATGTGAATTTGATCCTGCCATTTAAATGCTAGTTGGTTGTTTTGCCCATTAGTTGATGCAGTTTCTTCATAGTGTTGATGGTCTTTACAGTTTGGTACATTTTTGGAATGGCTGGTACTGGTTGTTCCTTTGTATGTTTAGTGCTACCTTCAGGAGCTCTTGTAGGGCAGGCTTGGTGGTGATGAAATCTCTCAGCAGTTGCTTGTCCATACGTGATTTTATTTCTCCTTCACTTATGAAGCTTAGTTTCGCTGGGTATGAAATTCTGGTTGAAAATTCTTATCTTCCAGGATGTTGAATATCGGCCCCCACTCTCTTCTGGTTTGTAGGGTTTCTGCTGAGGTGTCCACTGTGTCTGATAGGGCTTTCCTTTGTGGGTAGCCTGACCTTTCTCTCTGGCTGCCCTTAGCATTTTTTCCTTTGTTTCTATCCTTGTGAATCTGACAATTATATGCCTTGAGGTTGCTCTTCTTGAGGAATATCTTTGTGGTGTTCTCTGTATTTCCTAGACTTGAATACTGGCCTGCCTTACTAGGTTGGGGAAGTTCTCCTGGATAATATCCTGAAGAGTGTTTTCTGACTTGGTTTCATTCTCCCTGTCACTTTCAGGTACACTGATCAAATGTAGATTTGGCCTTTTCACATAATCCCATATTTTTTGGAGGCTTTGTTCATTTCTTCTTTTACCTCTTTTTTTTCTAATCTTGCCTTATTGCTTTATTTCACTGAGTTGATCATCAATCTTTGATATCCTTTCTACCGTTTGATTCAGCTATTGGAACTTGTGTATGTTTCATGAAGTTTTAGTGCTGTGTTTTTAGCTCCATCAAGTCATTTATGTTCTTCTCTACACTGATTATTCTAGTTAGCATTTTGGCTAACCTGTTTTCAAGGTTCTTAGTTTCCTTGCATTGGGTTAGAATATGCTCCTTTAGCTTGGAAAGTTTGCTATTACCCACCTTCTGAAGCCTGCTTCTGTCAATTTGTCAAATTTATTCTCCATCCAGTTTTGTTCCCTTGTTGGTGAGGTGTTGTGATCCATTGGAGGAGAAAAGGTGTTCTGGCTTTTGGCAATTACCGCCTTTTTGCACTGGTTCCTTCCCATCTTGGTGGATTTATCTACCTTTGGTCTTTGAAGTTGGTGACTTTTGGATGGGATTTCTGAGTGGACATCCTTTTTGTTGATGTGGAAGCTATTTCTTTCTGTTTGTTAGTTTTCCTTCTAACAGTCAGGCCCCTCTACTGCAGGTCTGCTGGAATTTGCTGGAGGTCCACTCCAGACCCTGATTGCCTGGGAATCATCTGCAGGGCTGCAGAACAGCAAAGACTGCTGCCTGTTTCTTCCTCTGGTAGGTTTGTCCCAATAGGGTATCTGCCAGATGTCAGCCAAACTCTCCTGTATGATGTGTCTCCCAGTTAGGACACATGTGGGGGGAGGGGGTCAGGGAGACACTTGAGGAGGCAGCCTGTCCCTTAATGGAGCTCAAGCACTGTGCTAGGAGATCCGTTGCTCCCTTCAGGGCTGCTGGGCAGGGACATTTAAGTCTGCTGAAGCAAAACCCACAATCGTCCCTTTTCCAAGGTGCTCTGTCCCTGGGAAAGTGGGAACTTTGTAAGTCCCTGGTGGGCTGCTGTCTTTTTTTTCAGAGATGCCCTGCCCAGCAAGAAGGGAATCTACTTGACAGTCTGCCTGCAGAGGGCTTGCTGAGCTGCCTTGTTGGGCTCTTGTTGCCTGTTGCTCTGTAACCTTCCTGTGTAAACTTCCTGGTGGATTTGTTTACACAGGCAATGTTGAAACCACCTACCCAAGCCTCAGCAATGGCAGGCACCCCTCCCTGCACCAAGCTCGAAAGTCCCAGGTCGAGCTCAAACTACTGTGCTGGCTGCCAGAATTTCAAGCCAGTGGATCTTAGCTTGCTGGTGTTTGTGGGGGTGGGACCCACCTAGCCAGCTTACTTGGCTCCCTGGTTTCAGCTTCCTTTTTCAGGGGAATGAGCTGTTTTGTCTCGCTGGCATTCCAGGCACCACTTGACTAAAACAGCCACCCAGTTTTGTGCTGGAAACCCAGGCATTGTAGGTGCCAGAGGGAATCTCCTGATCTCCAGGTTGTGTAGACTGTGGGAAAAATGCAATATCTGAGTCAGAGTGCTGGAATGTCCAGAAAAGTCCCTAATGGCTTCTCTTGCCTGGGCAAGAGTGTTCTTTGGCTCCTTGCACCTTCCAGATGAGGTGATGCCCCACCCTGCTTTGGCTTGCCCACCTTGGGCTGTTCCCACTGTCTAACCAATCACAATGAGATGAACCTGGTACCTCAGTTGGAAATGTGGAGATCATTCAACTTCTGGTGCATTCTCGCTGGAAACTGCAGACTGGAGCTGTTCCTATTTGACCATCTTGGCCAACCTTAACTTTTTTTTAAGGGAGACTAGAATTAGGTAATAATTTGAAATATTCTTTGCCAAAGTTGCAGAAAGAATAATCTGTTTTTTAATGGGATGTAAAACATTATTTTTCATTCTTTAATTTTCATGACTGTCTGTGTCTTCAAGATACCATTACTCTTTCAAGTTATGAAGGTGAAAAAACACTTAAACAAAAGCAGTTGTGAATTTTCAGAAACAAATATGCTAATTTTCATTTACCCAGAGTGCAATGCAGTGGGGCAAGGGCATACTTTTACTTCGTTTTGTAAATAACTTTCTGCACCAAAAGGACACTTTTTTGTAAGAATAATTTAATTGGGTTAAATTTCTAAGATAGTGCTAGTGCCATGTAAAACATTTGTTAGATCAAGTGACTAGCTATCAAGAGAAACTGTAAAGGTCAACTCCTTGGGTATACGAATTTAAATGTCACTTGAGCATGTGTTCCATTTGAATCTAATAAAGTTTAAGTTATGCCTTTGTAATTTAGAAAAGAAATACATTCTTGTGATTTAGTAGAGTTATCATGAAGGGGATTATATGAAGAGATTACAAATAGTGCGGAGAAAAGGCAAGAAATAAGCAGATGAATGAGCAGTTAGAAATTGTCTTGAGATTTATGTGGAGTAACAGAGCTCTGGGTGGATCAAGGAAATGTTTTGGATTTGGCTTCTCAGAAACATTTCGATATTTTAGTATCAGGCAAAGCCAATTTAACCTGGGTTTGTACGCATGAAGTAGAATATAATAAATGAGCTTCTTTTCCTACCTTCAGTGCAGTCGTGCTTACCATAAAGGGTCCACAAATTTACATTGCTGAGATCTAATCTCACCTTTCAAGCTCCTGAATTTTCTACCTTTGGAGTCACTAAAGTGTTAGTAAGAAGTAGATATTGAAATATATATTGAATTTTCTTAAAAGGACAATTAAAATGCAAAATTATCACTAAAGTGAAAGGCTAGGAGGTTTTGGCAACCAAGAAAAACAGAGTTTACAGTCTAAGATGAGTATACAAAACCATTTATGTTTATTTTGTAGATGAAAATGTAGAGTATTATTTCAATATTTGAGTTTTTTTTGATATACAGAAACCATATTGGCTGAGGAAAATAAAAAAGTAAGTACATATGAGAGTTTAAATAGCTGATAAGATTTAAAATAACTGTTTACAACCAAAAGAATGTGTGTGAAGGCCATTATGAATCACAAATATGAAGCTTCTTCCAATGTCAGTGTTCTAGGATGTAATATTCTTTTTTTTTTTTTTGATGAAGTCTTACTCTGTCACCCAGGCTGGAGTACAGTGGTGTGATCTTGGCTCACTGCAGCCTCTCCCTCCTGGGTTCAAGCAATTATCCTGCCGCAGCCTCCCAAGTAGGTGGAATTGCAGGTGTGTGCTACCACACCTAGCTAATTTTTGTATTTTTAGTAGAGATGGGCATTCACCATGTTGGCCAGGCTGGCCTTGAACTCTCGACCTCGTGATCCACCTGCCTCAGCCTCCCAAAGTGCTGGGATTACAGGTGTGAGCCACTGTTCCTGGCCAGGATATAATATTCTTAAGATGTTCTTCCAACTCAAATAATAGGCTTTAGGTCATCGTTCATGTGTTTATGTAATTAAAAAATATAAGCTTATAGTTTAATTAAACCTAGTTTTTAAAATAAATGAACAAATCATTAAAAAAATCACTAAAAAATAAACTTTTATTTTCTATATTTCCCTTTTTCTCTATATATTTATATATCTTTTACTGTGATAAGAGCACCTAACATGAAATATATCCTCTTAACAAACTTTTAAGTATACAATACTGTATTGTTAACTATAGACAACAGTGTTGTACAACAGATCTCTAGAACGTATTTCTCTTGCACAGCTGAAGCTTTTTGCTTGAAAATGGTACAGCAGGATATTATAGCAAATTAAGAACATGGGTTGTGAAATCAGACTGCCTGGGTTTGAACCTTCGTTCTGATGTTTACTAGCTGACGAACTGAGCAAGTTACATAACCTCAACTCAGTTTTTAATTCAGCAAAGCAGGGATAATCGTGGTACATACCTTGCAGGGCAGTTGTAAGTAAAAAATGCATTGATATGGGTAAAGCACTTAAAATAGAACATAGTACATCATTTGATTTTATTAAATGTTAGATACTACCACTTAAATACATAATTTTCAACCTCAAGGAATTTATAATTCCACAAAGTGATAACTCCACTTTGGGAGACAGTACTAACACATATGGAGAAATTGGTGAAAACATTAAGTACTATTCTGAGTGATAGAGGTTATAAATACATAAGACATAAAAAAAACCAAATTTATGGTGGACTTGCAAATAATTGAAGGTTTTATGGTATGTTGCTGTATGGGAGGAAGTGGGACTATGACTAGAAATGATAACATGGGCAAAATCCTGGAAGAAATAAACCACAAGATTCTTTGATGTGGAGTAGGATTTAACTATGGCCATATTTTGTTTAAATTCTTTCAAAACTGAGAATCCATGTAGTAAGTATTACTCAGTAATTTTAATAATACCACCTCTAAATACTTTAAAATTATATCTTGTTATATATATATATTTTTCTGAGCAGAGAACATGCTTTATTGAGGGCTAGATATAGAAGAGCACATTCTACCACGTGGCGGAGGGTTTAGCTTCTTTAAAAGGCCTTTACCCCTTAAGAAAACTCCCAGTGAAGTTGCTTTTGGATAAATTTTAACAGTGACACTGAAACTGGAGGGGAGCTGCCACTGAACATGCTTAAAATTAGCTCTCACAACCCACAGTGAATATAAGTAGTATACAGAGATGACAAGAGAAAGGCACAAATGACCAGAATCAGGGATTGTGGTGAGGGCTCCACATGAAAACAGCATGTTGCAGGAGACCAAGTTGGGAAGGGTGACATGTCATACATCAAAAGTTGCCCCAAGATAGCAGGTTATAATGGGCTAGAGAGAAATTAGAGGAAACATCTCTTCCTCCACTTGAACAACACCAAAAATAGAAGACCAGACAAAAGAAGGATGGTACGAATCCCAAAAAGGAAATGGAGGAGGAATTCATGGAAGGGCAGAAGCACTTTAATCCTAGAGGGAGGGTGAGGCACCATTGAAAAGAGAAGCAAACCTTGGCAGGGGCGGGCATTCTGCCTTGCTGTCATGGGCTGAAATACAGAAGGCACTTTCAATCATTTTCAACTTCTCCCAGGGCATTCAGACAAAACCAGTGCAATTTATATGGAAGGACAGATGTACATCGGGACTGGTACAGGTGAAAAAGTTTCTGCAGTATAATTAACCAGTTAGCATGTAGCAGGAAAGGGTGAACTGGATATGACTTTGGCACCTGCAAATGTACAAAGGGACTGGGAGTAAAGAGAGAAGGAAACATTTACTGGTGGGTCCTTTCTGGTGAGGCAAAAAGAAGTATCCATTCCCTTCTCCCAAGACACTGCCCACTGCCCACAGGTGAACTCAAGCACAGAACCACCACTTCATTTTTCTCTCCATCTCATTCCGATAAATTATATGCTGTTACCATGACTAGTCCCTGGGAAGCTCTTCAAAAGTATTTGGCTCTGGTTAGCCCAATACTGATCAAAAAGAGGTCTCTCAATCAAAATGAAGGAAAGAAATTTAAAGCAAGATATAGCCCAAAGTGAATGGACCCCCTCCTAATCCACACACACTCACAAGTGCCACCTCTTCCCTGCCCCTCCATAGAACATATGTATTAGGAGTAACTGGAAAGGTCCTGGTGGTGGCAGCCATATTTGGAGGGCTGGTGACAGGTGGCAAGCACTAGTACCATGCTTAGAAGACACAGAACAACCTCATGGGGCGAGAGGACATGAGGAGAGAACCAGTGGCTGGACACGTACAGTACCATAACAAAACTCCTTAGGTCAGTGCTGAGAGATCTGCACTCAAGTCTAATACAGATCCCATCCAGGCAACCTCACTGAGGCTGAAACAACAGTTCCTTAGAACCAGCGTCTGCAGTGTACATGAAGGTCAGAGCCAGGACAGTCCTGAGGGGGATGGCCTTCCTAAACGGTACTTGCCAATCACAAGAGCAACAGAAATGACAGACAGATCCCTAGGGTACGGATTCCTACTGCTGGGGTTCGCTGGCTCAGAATGACAGGTCACTTTAAGTGCCCTTGGGAGGGGTCCGTTTTAAGCAGCTGGGATCCATTGTTTTATTGGAGTTGGACCTTTTGGCCTCTTTGGCTATCCACTCATCAATCAGGTCCTGTCTCTTTAAAACTAGGTGTTTTCCCTTCCAGTACTTGAGCATCTGAAGGGCTTGCAGAGTACCGACAATGTCCATGGGATTCACAGCCGTCTCCTGACTGATTTCTTTGATAGAAATCTCTTTGCCTTGGAAATTATGCAGGTAGCGGAGAAGTACTTCTTTCCAGTAACTGTGATGGCTTATAAGCCCCAGATCTGAGAGTGGACGTTCTGGGGAGCCAACTTTTTCTTCGACTTTGGAAAGCAAATAACTGAAATCAATGAGCATCTTGCCATAGCCCTGTCTCATGTACTGAGGCAT
The DNA here is from genome assembly GCF_001604975.1 of Cebus imitator. Lineage (NCBI taxonomy): Eukaryota > Metazoa > Chordata > Mammalia > Primates > Cebidae > Cebus > Cebus imitator. Next base: position 284,334 of record NW_016108020.1, read on the forward strand.
GGTAAGGATACAAGACACGTTGTAGTTGAGGAATGAATTCTTTTCCTTGGAACAATACCCAATCAGGTGACAGCCAGTGTTGTCCGCCTCTGTCATAACATAGAACAGGAAGGGTTCCACATTGTAATATAATGTCTTGTGGTCCAGAAAAAGTTTGGCCAACAGGCACAGGTATTGGCAGTAGATCTTGTTTTTCTTGCCATCCACTTCAAACATGGAGATTGAACCTTTGCAATATATCTCATCACCAGGTGGGTGTTTCCACACACACTTGGCCATGTGCTGGTGGAGTATCGTTTGGCTTTTCATATATTTTAAACAGGATTCACACATATAGAGACGTCCCAGCCATGCATATTCTTCAGGATAGGGAGAATGGTACCAGGTATCAAGCTCATAGCAGCCAAAAGCAATTGTTTTAATCATGTTGCTTCTCTCTGTGATTTGGCCTTGCAGCCTTAGCTTCTTCAAATCCTCTGAAGCCCAGGCTTGTGCTCTTTGGAAAATATCCAACTGATACTCGCTTGTCAGGTTTTCTGTGAGAAGTGCCTGTGTGTTCCCATACGTCTGTCTGTGTTCCATCTATTTCTCTTTCTGTTCTTTGCTCAGTCCAGAATTGCTTTTCCTCCTGAGTTCAGCCACTTTTTCCTTATATTGAAGCTGCTTCTCTGTTGGTGCCTGGTGCCTGGTTGCAGGCCTGTTGTCATCTTGCCTGTGAGACAGCATCCTTTCTTCTATCTGCTTATCCCGGCTCTGTGCTCTCATCTTGCATTCGTCAGCTGAGAGGTTATCATAGAGAGGGCCTCGTAAGATGGAGAAATGTCTCTCATGTTTTCCTGTAAGGTATCCTAGATGGTTATAGCCTGGTGTCAGACATTTCATATTGAAGTTGTAGCTTTCGTGAAAGTGACGGCGCTTGGGGCAATGAGAGGGATCACTGCCTGAGTCCTTCAGGAACGTGTCCTTGGCAATGCTCTCATCGTGAGACACTTTGGGGCTGGAAATGTCTATGTCAGACTCAGAAGAAGGATCCTTTCCAGTTCGAGGTGGTGACTCATCATGATCAGCTGTATTTTTCGTTTCTCTATGTGAAAAACCAACCACTTGCTCAGTTTCTGAGCCAGATGAACAAGTCTGCTGAAGAGGGTATTTTTTCAGTGTCACTGGAGTAGGCTGCTGCTGACTACGGGTCACTCTTCTGGTAGAATAAGCAGGCTCTTCGGTGCCAAAAGACTGCAAATTTCGAAGAGGGCTGGAATCTTGAGAACTCTGGCTTAGCCTGGCTGAGGAGCGAGTAACTTGAGCACATTGTCGGGATGTGCCATCACTTTCTGAACTGTCTGTGTGCTTGAGATCTGTAGAAAAACCGGAATCTTTGGGTCCATCTGAACTACTGCCTGCATTCCTCTTCCTTTAAGGCATTGCTGGCAGTTGCGGCCCGACGGTTCTGATTGATTTGGGCAGCGGCGGCAGCAGCAGCAGGAACTGTGGCTCCGGCGGGCTTCGTGGCGACCTCTGCAGCAGTCCTAATCCTGCAGACGATCCCTAGTGCCTCCTGTCTCTCAGCGTCTGAAGCGTTCTGCCCTTGTGATATATTTTTAAAAACGTTAACATACCTGATCTAATTTGAGTTTCACAAATGCCCTATAAAAATGCAGGGCAAGTATTATTACCATTTTACAAATGAGGAAGCTGAGGATTAGAGTTTATGTCATTTGCTTAAAGTTACATAACTAGTAGGCAATAGAGACCAGGTTAGCATCCAGGTCTTCTGGATTTCAATCTAGTGCTCTTCTACCATATCGTGCTGCTAGCTGAATAGCAGAAGGATTAGTAAATGAAAAATGAGGATTGAATTTTGTAATAAATGTTATGTTTGATCTTTGTCTCCGGCAAGGGAAAAATAGTATAGGATAAGAGGATAGGTATGGTCAGGTCACAGGTAAATTAAAAATAAATGAGCACAAGCTATTACTATGCCTTAGAGGTTTTTTGTCTTTATGTTTTGTAATTTTTTTTCCCAAGGGACTACAACATTAGAAATGAAATAGAAATAATGTACAAATGGCAGATTCAGATAGAAATTTTTCCCAAAACTTTCCTTTTTCTTTATAGTTATCATTTATTTCCTCTGAAGTAATGTACCTTTTAAAACACAAAGTTAAAGTACACACTACACTTCAGCAAAAGCTTGTCCATGAATATTATATTTGAGCCTAGATGAGTTATTGTGTCTGTTTTAAGATCAAAGTGTCCACTGTAATATAAAACTCACTGTAAACATATCAATGATATTCTTCTCAACATACCAACAAAAAGTAATTAAATAATAATAAAACTTACAGTGAACTTTCAACCATAATGTATATCAGAGTAAAGTCTCTTACATATAGTTGTATACATATACATAAATGTATGTACTTCTTAAAAGAATTTGTAACATGAACGTTCAAAATTTTCTTCATAAATCCTTTGTAGTTTATTTTGTATTTATCTCCTGTTCTCATCTGATGGCATGCATGCAAAGGAATATGTTAGAATGATTGAGAACTATTGGCAATTTTATATCTTTTTAAAAATTTTATAACTGTTAGCTTACATATAATTTACATGAACGAATTTTATATATTTTATCCTTTGTAAAGCTTTTATTTGAAAATACAAACCTTAATATGAGACATATTTTATAGTGCAAAGATACAAATACTCTTCAAATTCTGGTGAATGGTCAAAATTATCTATAATTTAGTTCTTAGTCATGGTCTGAATTTTTAGCATTTAAAATATCTACAAATATCTAGTAATGTGAATGCATAAATGAGATAGATTTGTAGGCATATATAGTTAAGTATTCATGAAATATTAATACAAAATTGTATTTTATTTAAATGATTTGAGAAAGTACTCATTTGGGAAACTGTTCTCATTGGTTTGGACTGGAAATAGGTTTAAACTATACTTTACATATTTCTTCTCCTTTTTCTGGCAAAGAGGCTTTCTTCCTGGGCAAAGTCATGCTGGACAAGGAATGCTTTCTAAATGTAGACAGTCTTCTCCTAAAGTTACCCCCAGAAAAGAAATATAGGAGCGGATCAAAGCAACAATTTGATGCAGCCAGAGACAAGGTTATGACAACTGACTTCTGCATTCTAAGGACAGAATCACAGGGTTTAGTTTCATTGTGTAAAAAATGAAGGTGAATGGTACGCTGAATATGATATGGCATGAAACTGACTAAAAAGGCAGCTGTCACGACCATGATCATTCCTATAGCCTTTTTATGACTTGACAGATTTTTCTTCATTGATTTTTTTAGTAAGGTCAAAATGATCATTGTGTAACAGACAATTATAATAACAAAAGGGATGATAAAGCCAAGAAACAATGACACATAATGCAAGATCAAAACATGATTTTTAGTTTGATTGTCTTGTGGGGGCTCAAAGCACTTGGTATTATTTTTCTCATCTTTGTGTGACTTGGTTATTAAAAATGGAGAACTGGCCAAAATCACAAAAATCCAAATACCAACACACACAAACCTGGCTTTTTTCTGTGTAACCAAATGAATGTTCCTGACTGGGAAAACAATTGCAATGCACCGGAAAAAGCTCATGGCTGTCATAAAGAAGATGCTACAATAGAGGTTGACATACAAAGCATAGGTGCTGAGGCGGCACAAAAAGTCACCGAAGAACCAAATTCCTTTGTGAACATAATAGACCACACGGAGAGGCAGTGTGCACACACAGAGTAGATCTGCTATTGCTAAATTAATCATGTATACTTGGAAGGCTGACTTCTCATGATAGGTTTTTATGAGGACATAGAGCACAAAGCCATTGCCAAAGAAGCCTACAACAGAGATCATAGAGTACAAGGTGGAATACACTTGATTGCGGAATTCATCAATAGTGTCATGGCATGTGGCAGAAGATGCTGTCAGGTTTCCGGTTCCATCCATGTTTCTCTAGGAATGTCTGCTTTTTGCCTACAATATATAAAAAAAATTGTCAATTTTAACCAGACCATAAATTACAGGAAGTACTAATGTTTCATTTCATAGTGTCACTATGTAAGTTTTTGACCACAGCAGGAAGTGAGTGTAGTGAGGCAATGAGGAGGGATTCAGCTCTACCTTTTCCTCAGGAGAAGAGTTTTTGTCCTACAGGCATCCAGGAAGCCCTTTTTTCCTCCTTTCCTATCCATGTTTTTCTGATGGTCTTCCTCTAAATCTTCAAGACCTAGGTAAAACAGCCCTCTTGTATTTTAAATCATACTACTCTAGTACAATTTGGTATATTTTCCTTTCAAATGAGCTTGTTTTTCTATTAGAGAAAAGCTTTAAGATAGCAGTTTCACATGTATGAATATATCTGTGTCTATATCTATCTATCTATTGGAAAATCTCTGAATTATTTTAGAGAATAAAATCTGACTGAAAATACTTGGTTCCTTCAAGAAGAGGGCTTTCTTGGTAACATCTGTTGAGTGCTGCCCATACCTATGGAAATAATCTAATTTGCTGTTGATGAAGCTCCCTTCCCTGGGGAAGATGATTAATCTACAACATGGTTGACTCTATCTATAACTGCAGAACGCCATGGCTAGAGAAATCTTAGAAGCCACCTAGTTATTTTAATGATGGCAAAAATGTTTCAGAGTGATAAAGGACATTTCTAAAATCTGTACCATTAAGGCTCTGAAGAAAGATGTAGTACAACTAGTTGGAATATACTTGTTGGGTAAGAAATATGTTGTAGCCGTTCATTTTTGTTCTCTTTCTAGACTTTCTAGACTTCTACTGTTTAGCAATATACAGTTATTTCTCTTATAAGAAGAATATCTCTTATAGTTTATACATGCTCTAGTCTATTTCAGCTCTGTCACTGAGGGCAGTCAACAAGTTCTGATCAGAGAGGGCTTGAGGTGAGATACTGTATTGTAGGAGTAGTGATTTCTTTCTTTTTTTCTCTATATTATTCTCTTTAATTCTTTATAAAGGTTGAAGGAACTCAATATATATCAGACAATCTTCTATTGAAAGTCTGATGTTGACCTTTTACACAACTCCTGCTCCCTGGTGAGAGAGGTGTTGGGGTTTGTAAGGTGGGAATACTACTTGAGTATACAAAAACTGCCAGCCATGAAGGGGACTGATCTTTACTAAGGATACAGAAACAGATAGCTATGGTAGTTGTGGCAGGTGAGATGTAACTTCCCAAATTTACTACTGCTAACAATTATAGTTGCTATTGAGGATGTAGCATCCATCCAACTAACCATCCCAGCTAGTTGTTCCATTTTTTTTCCTTTCATTAAAAAATTTTATTATTATTATTATTTACCAAGAAATTTGGTATAAGATAAAAATTGGATGGATTTTCTGAGCCAAGATGGCCAACTAGATGCAGGCAGAAAGAACTTCCACCAAAAGACCAGACCGTGATGAAGATTGGGACACTCCAAATTGATCCTTGGAAAAAAGGCATTGAAAGTGGACAGATGGAGGATGCAGACCCTGGGCTGAAATGGGAGGAAGGTGAGAATACTGCACAGGCATACCCAGTGCTAGGACTAATTCCTGGCCCAGAGCAGCTCCTGGGGAAGAGATGAGTGAAATAGGCTTGGAGTAGAAAAGGACATTTGGGCCACGGGCATTTGGAATCTTAGCTACAGGAAACCCCATGACCCCCATGGACATTTGAGCTGGCAGGAAGAACTGCTCAGAGAGCTGGCAGAGACAGAAATCCAGCCTTTACAGAGTCCAGAGTGTTTGGCACCAGAATGGCTATAGTGGAACATGGTCATGGTTACACATATCTCAAGGATCACCATACTCCTCTAGGTGGCTTCATCTTTTGTTGGCTGCCAGAACTGGACAGAGCAGGACTATCTTGCTCATAGGATAGGGCTAGCCTGATCTGAGGACCCCCTTGTCTACAGGACTCTCGCAGGGTCCCTGTCTGGCCAGACCTGCTTGGAGCACAGCTTCAGCTGCCCAGCCAAATAACTTGCTAGCAGCTACCACCATGGTTCTTTCACCATAGTTCTTTCCCTGCATAATAGTCAGAGAGCTTTTGTAGGTGGACTGCCACTAGCATACAATTGCCTGCAGCCTCTCCCCACCACTTTACCAGCACATGTGCACAGACCCCACTGCCACCCCACCATCACCCCCTGAAGTGCTTTTGCTGGCAGTCCCTATTGACGTATTGTTGTCAGTAGACTGGGAACACCTTGGTTCCTCCAGAACAGCAGGTTCTTAATCTTGAGGGACCAGAGAAAAAAAATGTGGGCCTGGTCCCAGCCCACCAAAGATAAGCACACAGCTCAGGAGGACTGAGTTGAACCTTGGACCCCTGAAATTATCCAGAAACAAAGTCAATTGACTAAACTTAAGTTACACCAGTCAAACCATCAAGGGCATCAAAGAATATAAAAGCAAAAACCCGTATGCAAAGGACAGCAACTTCAAACCTTAAAGGAACATCAGTCCATATAAACAAGGAAGAACCAGTGGGAGAGCTCTGACAACTCTAAAATCCAGAGTATCTTCTTATCTCCAAATAATCAAACTAGCTCTCTAGGAATGATTCTTAACCAGATTGAAAGAGTTGAAATGACAGACATAGAATTCAAAATCTGTATGGCAACAAAGTTCATTGAAATTCAGGAGTAAGTTGAAACCCAATTCAAAGAAGCTCATGAATCCAATAAAATGATACAAGAGCTGAAAGATAAAATAGCCATTTTGAGGAAGAACCAAACTGATCTTCTAGAGCTGAATAACTTTCTTCAAGACTTTAATAGTACAAATGGAAATATTAACAGGAGAATAGACCAATGTGAGGAAAGAATCCCAGAGCTCAAAGACCAATTCTCAGAA
>NW_016108020.1:291312-294088 GCF_001604975.1 Cebus imitator
AAAAAAAAAAGAAAAAAAGAAGAAAGAACAAAACCTCTGAGAAATAATGGGATTATGTAAATAGACTGAACTCATGACTCATTGGCAAGACCAGAAAAATAGGGAGAGAGAGTTCAAGCAACATGGAAGAAAACATCAAGAACACTAGCTCATTTACAATAGCTGAAAAAAGAATAAAGTTCTTAGGAATACAGCTAAACAAGGAGGTGGAAGACCTTTACAATGAGAATTACAAAACACTGATCAAAGAAACCAGATATGACATAAACAAATGAAAAAACATTTTATGCTCATGAATGAGATGAATCAATATTGTCAAAATGGCTATACTGCCCCTTTACAGATTTAATGCTATTTCTGTGAAACTACCAACATTGCTTTTCACAGAATTAAGAAAATCACTTCTAAAATTCATCTGACACCAGAAAAGAGCCTGAACACCCAAAGCAAACTAAACAAGAAGAACAAAGCCAGAGCCATCACACTATCCAACTTCAAACTACAGTACAAAGCTAGAGTAACCAAACAGCATAATACTGGTACAAAGACACATAGACCAATGACACAGAATAGGGATTCCAGAAATAAATCTGCACACCTACAACCATCTGATATTCAACAAAGTCATCAATAACAAGCCGTGGAGAAGGGACTTCCTATCCAAAAAATGGTGCTGAGATAACTGGCTAGCCTTATGCAGAAGGTTGAATCTGGACCCATCCTTTTACTACAAAAAAAAAAAATAACTAAAGATGAATGAAGGCTTAAACATTAGACCTAGAACTATAAAAACCCTAAAAGAAAACCTGAGAAATGCCATTTTCAACATAAGACCTAGCAGATATTTCATGAAAAAGATGTCAAGAGCAGCAAAACAAAAATTAACAATTGGGATCTAATTATACAAAAGAACTTCTGCACAGCAAAAGAAACTATTAACAGAGTAAACAGACAACCTACAGAATGGGAGAAAATATTTGCAAACTATCCATCCAACAAAGATCTAATATCCAGAATCTACAAGAAACTTAGAGCAACATGCAAAAAACAACCTCACTAAAAAGATGGGCAATGGGCATGAACAGACACTTCTCAAGACAAGACATAGATGCAGCCAACAAACATGTAAAAAAATGCTCAACATCACCAATCGTCAGAGAAATGCAAATTAAAACCACAATGAGATACCATCTCAGACCAGTGAAAATTGCTGTCATTCAAAAGTAACAAAAAATACTAGATGTTGGTGAGGTTCTGAAAAGGGAACACTTATATATTGCTGGTGGGAATGTGAATTAGTTCAGCCACTATGGAAAGCAGTTTGGAGATTTCTGAAAAATCTTAAAATAGAACTGCCATTTTAGCCAAACAATCCCATTACTGGGTAAACACCCACAGGTATATAAATTGTTCTTTTATAAAGACACATATACTCCTGTGTTCATTATAGCACAATTCACAATAGCAAAAACATGGAATCAACTTAGATGCTCATCCATGGTGGACTGATAAAGAAAATGTGGTATGTATATGCCATTTGATACTAGGCAGCCATAAATAAAAGCATAAAAGAATGTCCTTGGCTGCAACATGTATGCATCTGGAGGCCATTATCCTAAGCAAATTAATGCAGGATCAGAAAAGCAAATACTGCATGTGCTCACGTGTAAATGGGAGCTAAACATTGGGTACCTATGGACATAAAGATGGGAACAGTATATATTGGAGACTACTATAGGAGGTAGGATAAAAGGGAGGGGATTATGGGCTGGAAAACTGCCTATTGGGCACTATACTCACTACCTCGTTGGTGGAACCATTCATACCCCAATCCTCAGTGTCACACAATATACCCATGTAACAAACCTGCACGTGTAGTCCCTGAATTTTCCCTACTCCCCAAAATTGAAGAAGAATCATTCTGAGGCCATAGAGGAAAATGAGACTCCTATTCCAAACTCCTGCACTATTTCTCAATTTTCTTTCTAGTTACCTGCTTCATTCACCACTGGTTGTGAATTCAGGTGCTGTTGTGGAAGGAAAAAACTACCTAAAGTTAATCTTTTTCTTAGTTCTGTGTCAAGTGTTTTTTTCCCAATTGGGCAGTATTTATCCTGTGATGCACTAGATGGTGCTGTTGAAAATTTTGGTAATAGCCCTTTTTCAGCTTTATTGAGATATAATTGACAAACAGAAATTCCATATATACGATATGATGATTTCATGTAAGTATACACTGTGAAATAATTTCCCTAACAAAGTAAATGAACACATTCATTACCTCACATACCATTTGTGTGTGTGTGTATGCATGTGTGTTTATGTGTGTTAAAAATGCTTAAGATCTACTTTGTTTTTCACTTTTATTTTAGGTTTAGCTTTTGTTATATAGGTAAACTTATGTCATGTGTTTTTAAAAATCTGTACAATAATTTGTTGTACAGATTATTTTATCACCTAGATATTAAGCCCAGTACATATTAATGAATTTTTCTTATCCTCTCCCTCTTCCCAGCCTCTACCCTCAGGTAGGCCCCAGTGTCTGCTGTTCTCCTCTTTGTGTCAATGCGTTCTCATCATTTAGTTCCCACTGATAAGTAAGAACATGTGGTATTTGGTTTTCTGTTTTTGCATTAGTTTGCTTAAGGATAATGGCCTCCAGCTCCAGCTATGTTCCTGCAAAGGACATATTGTCATTCTTTTTTATGGCTGCATAGTATTCCATGATGTATACATACTACATTTTCTTTTTTTCTTTTTTCTTTTTTTTTTTTTT
>NW_016108020.1:295484-303039 GCF_001604975.1 Cebus imitator
ACAACTATTTTAGTATACCAGCGACATGTGCCATAAGCTTTCCCACCAGGCTGTCTTTTTTTCCATAGTATTTTTCTTCTTGAAATGGTCTTTCCTTCTTCCTGAAATTCCGTTTCCTCCTTCCTTGCATATGCAAAAATGACCCATCATTCAGCTCAAATTACATTTTCTTGACTAAGTCTTCCCTCACCCTCTATCTGAAGTAATTTCTATCTTTGAAGAACTTCTAGAGAAACTTAAATCTTGCAAATCTTGATTTGTATAAATATCTTATCCCCCAGACTATCTGGTTGATATATAAAAAAGCATCCCACACAGGGCCTAGCACATATGTATCTTGCCCATAAGTACTCAGTAAGTGTTGAGTGAATGACTAAATTAATTATGGGACAAATTTAACATTTGAAGGTATTATTTGTTATTTAAAACCATTTGGAGTTACTTTCTCATTCCAATACAAATTAAAATCTTTCCAGTGTTAGCGTCTGAAGTTGCTGTGTAAGTAAAGTTGCTTCCTAATGTATCAAGGAGAGTACTAAGGCGTAAGGCTAACCGTAATGTTAAAAACACAGATAATGTCTGTTGCAGTGGCACGTGCCTGTAATTCTGGCTACTCAAAAGGCTGAGGCAGGAGGATTGCTTGAGCTCAGGAGTTGAGACTGGCCTGGGCAAAACAGTGAGGCCCTGTATCTAAAAAATAAAAATTCCCACCCATATCATTGATATAGACTAGTCATTTGTCCATTACATGTTATAATTAAATTGGAAATTCTCACATCTTTGAAAGATGCTAAATAAAGCTGATAAAAAATTATAAAAATATACAAAGGAACAAATGGTCTCTAGCCTCATTAATAACTTCCCAGTCCTTGCAGACCAAAATAAGCTTTTCTAAAAATTTTGATATTTAGGTTCAGTTGTTTATTTATAATGAAGTCAACAATTTGTATTAAGCCATAAAAAGATTGTAAAACTTTCAAACAAGTAGTGAATCCTAGAATGGTAGAGATCATTTGGTACAAGCCACTCATTTCACAGATTATGGCTTTTCTTGTCTGAAACAGCATTTAATTTGTTTTTTAGAATTTCCTGTGATAACCCAATAATGTTACCCTCCACTAGATGAATACAGAGAGTTTCTTTGGAAATCTAAAATCCTTAAGACCTCATCCCTGCCTTCAAACGGCTCATTTTCTGGTGGGGGATAGGAATGATAGCTTAGAAGCGTGAAGAGGTTACAATACAGTATTGTAAAAGCCATTTTAGCAGAAAACAAATGGAGTTAATAAAAGCTAGCAACAAACATAAATAGAATTTATTTTATTTTTGTGAGAATAATGAAGTAAGTTACTTTGTTAAGATAATTGCAAGTTGAAAAAGCAAGGTTCATTTGAAAAATTCAGGCATACCTCTTTCTGGCACTGTAGTACCTTCACAAATGTTCCTTCTTACAGTGTTCAGCGCTTTTTATGGTGTAATATCAGAGGAAGCCCAAGCTGAAATCATAAGATAGAAAAGGAAGTTAGCAACTGTAGAAGCAGTCCAGAAGGGTCATGAGGGCTTAGCAGCCTTATTTACAGACCCAGAGTGTGTGACGGGGCATCAAAGCTTTACTGAGAGATTTAGGGCTAGCCATTGAATTCTGTGTCTCCTTTTTCTTCCATCTGTTTCTACATCCCCAGGGGAAAACTTGGAATACAGACAAGGGCTGGTCACAGATGTTTGCTGCTGTGTGCATGTTGCTTCTGTATCTAAAAATGACCACACTATTATAAAATACTCCTCTCTCTATGAAATCAGGATATTTCCTCTATCTTCTCTTCTAAACACTTTGTTATAAAGTTAAGAGGGGAAGTAATTTGGAACTTTATATCCGAGGATCTGGATTGCTAGTAAAAGGAGTTAGAACATTAAAAATATCAATATCAAATATATCTGTTGGGGATGGCTTAGAGATAGTTTTCTTTAAAGGTAGAATGGCTTAAAGAACGCTGCACTCTTCTCCTTACAAACTATAATAGCACTTAATGTTTATATAGCTAATTTGGCGTATATTATATACTTTTGGAGATCAACTGTTTTCTAGTCTTGTATAGTTAACTTTTCGTAAGTATGTATCTTTTCTCTTCAATTAAATTATATTTAATAATCTAACAAAGTATAACAAATCTCCAAGAAATGAGCAGAGATGGGCTTTCTTGAGGGAGTAGCAATCTGAATGATTTTCTTCTAAGTTTTTGTTGTTCTAGGGCAACTTTAATTTCTGCCTGCAAGGCCTGCAGAGGCTGGCTACTCTTCCTTTATCTGTGGTCCAAGAACCAACAAAATAAACACTTTCCTTCAGTTTATCCTTCCTTCCTTCCTTCCTTCCTTGCTTCCTTCCTTCCTTCCTTCCCTTCTTCCTTTCTTTCTTTCTTTTCTTTCTTCTTTCATTGAGACAGAGTCTCACTCTGTTACCCAGGCTGGAGTGGCTGGAGTGCAGTGGCATGATCTCTGCTCACTGCAACCGCTGTTTTCCGGGTTGAAGAGATTCTCTTGCCTCAGCTGCCCAAGTAGCTGGGATTACAAGTGTGCACCAACATGGCCAGCTTTTTGTATTTTTAGTAGAGATGGGATTTCACCCTGTTGGGCAGACTGGTCTCAAACTTCAGACCTCAGGTGATCTGCTTGCCTTGGCCTCCCAAAGTGCTGGGATTACAGGCATGAACCACTCACTGCACCTGGCCCTTTCAGTTTAATCTTTTTTTAAAAAGATATATATTTTATTGCATTTTGGGTTTTTGGGTACATGTAACGAACATGCAAGATTGTTGCATAGGTACATACATGGCAATGTGGTTTGCTGCCTTCCTCCCCATCATGTATATGTGGCATTTCTCCCCATGTTATCCCTCCCCAACTCCCCACCCCAGTTTAATCTTAGCAAGTAGAAACAGGCTGGAACTTTCTAAAGTAACTGTACTGAAAAAAAAGAAAATCAAAAGGAAAATAAAAGAAATACAAAAATGAAAAAATATAGTCTATTAGTTTACACTCCCACCAACAGTGTAGAAGCGTTCCTATTTCTCCACATCCTCTCCAGCATCTGTTGTCTCCAGGTTTTTTAATGATTGCCATTCTAACTGGCATGAGATGGTATCTCAGTGTGGTTTTGATTTGCAATTCTCTAATGACCAGTGATGATGAACATTTTTTCATATGTTTGTTGGATGCCTCATGTCTTCTTCTGAAAAGTGTCTGTTCATATCCTTCTCCCACTTTTTGATGGGGCTATTTTTTTCTTATAAATTTGTTTAAGTTCTTTGTAGATTCTGGATAATAGCCCTTTGTCAGATGGGTAGATTGTAAAAATTTTTCCCATTCTGTTGATTGCCGGTTCACTCTAATGATAGTTTCTTATTGTGGAAGACAATGTAGCAATTCCTCAAGGATCTAGAAATAAAAATACTATTTGAACCAGCAATCCCATTACTCAGTATATACCCAAAGGATTATAAATCATTCTATTATAAAGACACATGCACATGTATGTTCATTGTGGCACTGTTTACAATAGCAAAGACTTGGGACCAACCCAAATGCCCATCAATGATAGACTGGATAAAGAAAATGTGGCACATGTACACCATGGAATACTATGCAGCCATAAAAAAGGATCAGTTCATGTCGTTTGCAGGGACATGGATGAAGCTGGAAACCATCATTCTCAGCAAACTGACACAAGAACAGAAAACCAAACACTGCATGTTCTCACTCATAGTAGCGTTGAACAATGAGGACACAGGGAGGGGAATATCACACACTGGGGCCTGTTGGGGGTGGGAGAGCTGGGGGGGGAAGCAGGGTTGGGGGGATTGGGGAGGGATAACATTAGGAGAAATACCTAATGTAGATGATGGGGGGATGGATGCAGCAAACCACCATGACATGTGTATACCTGTGTAACAATCCTGCACAATCTACACATGTACCCCAGAAATTAAAGTATAATAATAATGAAAAAATCAGGAGACAAAAGATGCTGGAGAGGATGTGGAGAAATAGGAACACTTTTACACTGTTGGTGGGAGTGTAAATTAGTTCAACCATTGTGGAAGACAGTGTGGTGCTTTCTCAAGGATCTAGAACTGGAAATACCATTTGACCCAGCAATCCCATTACTGGGTATATACCCAGAGGATTATAAATCGTTCTGTTATAAAGACACATGTGCACGTATGTTTACTGAAGCACTGTTTACAATAGCAAAGACTTGGGACCAACCCAAATGCCCATCAATGATAGACTGGGTAAAGAGGAGAGGATGTGGAAGAATAGGAACACTTTACACTGTTGATGGAAGTGTAAATTAGTTCAACCATTGTGGAAGACAGTGTGGCGATTCCTCAAGGATCTAGAAATAGAAATACCATTTGACCCAGCAATCTCATTACTGGGTATATACCCAAAGGATTATAAATCATTCTATTGTAAAGACACACGCACATGTATATTTACTGCCACACTGTTTACAATAGCAAAGACCTAGAACCAACCCAAATGCCCAACAATGATAGACTGGATAAAGAAAACGTGGCACATATACACCATGGAATACTATGCAGTTATAAAGAGGATGAGTTCATGTCCTTTGCAGGGACATGGATGAAACTGGAAACCGTCATCCTCAGCAAACTGACACAAGAACAGGAAACTAAACACTGCATGTTCTCACTCATAAGTGGGTGTTGAACAATGAGAACACATGGACACAGGGAGGGGAATATCACACACTGGGGCTTGTTGGGTGGTGTGGGGGCCAGGGGAGGGATAGCAGGGGATGAGGAATGGGGAGGGATAACATTGAGAGAAATACCTAATGTAGATGATGGGGGAATGGATGCAGCCAACCACCATGGCACATTTATATCTATGTAACAAATCTGCACATTCTGCATATGTACCCCAGAACTTAAAGTATAATTAAAAAATATAGTCTAGTTTTAAAAGTAGAAACGTAAACCCACAGCTGCAATATTGCAGTTTGAGACCCCCTTGTATTCAGATAATCATTTCTCGGATCTTCTCCACTTTCTTCTCCCACCCCAAATTATTCCTTCTTCTCTAGATAAGGATTTGACATATGTAACCTACTACAGTCTGTGTAAAGTTTGTGTTACCAGTGCAAAATTACTCAGTGTTGTCTTTTATATTTTGTCAATCAGAGGATAAATATATATTTTTTAGTTTGTTCAGCTTGTCCCAGGTCTTTGTACATCAATAAAGATCTAGTGAGTGAATGTTGAATGTATAAAAATCCTTTCTGATCCTGAAATTAAATGATTCTACTCATCTGTGTAGAAAATTAACTTGGCTCTGTCACGGTTTTGTGTTTTGACAAAACCTTATATTTTTCCCTTGTGTGGGACAAGAAAGAAAGTTTATGAATTTCTAAGACCCATCTATGAGAATTGTAATATTACCAGCCTAATGCACTATTTAGTTATCCATTTCCATGGTGGCTGTGCAGTTACAATTTAGTACAATCTTTACATACACAAATGAGTAAATGTCACATTGTCTGGGCAACAATATAGTATTTTTCAAGTTTGGGATTCTGAAGGGTCTTCTATGGTTCCTTTAGGAATTAGCCTTCATAGTAGATACTCAATACTTTCACTCCTTGCTTCTCTTTTCTTTTCAGTTCCTTGAGGACTCTTGTCTCTAAACGGAGCTCTGTCAATACTGGGCTCTACCATTGTTAACTGGAAGACAGGGAGGGTAAAGGTGAGTTAATGAAGTAAAATGTGGTTATGTGATTTTGATTTTAGTTGTTTAATTCAGGAGCTATTCACATCTTTTATTTGGCTCATGTTAAGTCCCATTCAGTTCAGGTTATCAAATATTTAAGGAACCCCTCTTCTTATAAGGAAGAGGATACTTTTTCTGCATCAGCCCTTAGCATCTGTTGAACCTGTAACCTGGTCAAGCTCTAGTGAACAAGATAAATAAGATAGCCCAGGGATTTTCTGAGAATATCAGGCACCAGGTTAGTTGTGTAATCTCAGTGCTTTGGGAGAGTGAGATGGGAGGGTTGCTTGAGGTCAGGAGTTTGAGACAAGCATGGGCACCATAGCAAGAACATGACTCTACAAAAAATAAAAAATTGTTGCTGAATAGGACTTATTACATAGATATACAAATTGTTTATACATTTACTCATTGATGGACATATGGGTTGCTTTCAGGTTTTGACTATTACAAATAAAGCTGCCACAAACATTTATGTACAAGTTTCTATATGGGCATGTTTTCATTTTTCTTGGGTAGCTGGATTATAAGATATGTTAAACTTTTAAAAAACTGATGAACTGCTTTTTAAGGTGGGTAATGTGGGTATATTACTAGGTATCTTCTCCATATCTCCATATGCTCATACTTGTTATGGTCAGTCTTTTGAATTATATCTGTCTAATATATGTGTTGTGATATCAAATTATGATTTCGATTTGCATTTTTCTAATGATTAATGATATTGAGCACCTTTTCATGTGCCTATTTGCCCTACATATATTTCCCTTGGTGAAATGCATATTCAAATATTTTGCACATTTTTCATTAGGTTGTTTATTTTCTTCTTATTGTGTATGAGAGTTCTTTATATGTTCTGGATACAATACTTACATCAAATATAGGCTTTGTAAATATTTGCTACTATTTTATGGGTTGTGTTTTTATACTCTTAACAATGTCTTCCAAACAACAGAAGTTTTCATTGTGATGACATTCAATTTATCAACTTCTTTTATAGATTGGGATTTTGGTGCCATATCTAAGAAATTTTGCTTTTTTTAAGTCAAGAGGAAGAACTGATACATGCTACAATATGGATCAACTCAAGAATATTTGCTAAATGGAAAAGTTATATGCAAAAGACCACATTTTTCTTATTCCATTTATCTGAAATATCCCAAAAAGACAAACCTAATAGAGACAGGTGATAGTTGCCTGAATCCACAGTGGGAGCAGGGCATGATTACAGCTGGACACAAAGGTTCTTCTGGGGGGTGGTGTATATGTTCTAAAATTACACTGTGGTGATGACTGCACAGTTCTGGAAATTTACTATAAATAATTGTACACTTATAATGGGCAAATTTTATGTGTAAATTATACCTTTAAAAAGCTGGAGTTTTCACTTAAAATGAAGAAATTATTAATACAGTCAACAGTGTGAATGAATATCATAACAATTATACTGAGTGAAAGAAGCCTGACAAAAAAGAATCCATACTTTGTAATTTCATTTATATAAAATTCTAGATAAACTAATGCATAGTGATAAAGAGCAAATCAGCAGATGCCTGGGAATGGAAACTGGGTAGGAAGGGGAGAGCCCATAACTAGAGGCAAAAGGGAGAAATTACAAAGGGGAAACTTTGGGGTGATGGATATATTCACTATCTTGATTATGATGATGGTTTCATGGGTATATGCATGTGTGAAAACTCATCAAATTGTACACTTTAAATATGTGCAGATTATTGTATGTCAATTCTACCTCAGTACAACTTGT
>NW_016108020.1:303089-322318 GCF_001604975.1 Cebus imitator
GAATGGTAAGATAATTACAAAAAATTAGTTCTCTCAGAAAAAAACAAACAACAACAACAACAAAATGATAAAAACAATTAGCCAAGTATGGTGGCATAGTGCCTGTAGTCCTAGCTACTAAGAATGCTCATGGGGGAGAATTGCTTGAGCCCATGAGGTCAAGGCTGCAGTGGGCCATAATTGTACCAGTGCACTCCAACTTCAGCGACAGATCGAGACCTTATCTCTTTAAAAAAAACCAATAAAGTACCAAGACATATATCATACAGCTATATTGTTGCTGCAAGAGACTTGTATGAACATGAATCAATTATATACTATTGTGCTAAGTGAGGTCCAGGAACAACTAGTGATCCAAAAGTGTCCCCAGGTAGTCCCCAGGCTAGTATCTTTTAGTAAATGAAATTGTAATAATATTCTTTTTTGTTTGTTTGTTTCTAGTGAAATAGCAAGCCATTCTTGACCCCTTTAACCCAATTTTACCTTTCTCTCCTTTGAAGTGCTGCAGTATTTTGTCTGTACCTTTCTTGATAATTTTCATTTGTTGCTTTGTCATTAGTCTTCTCTGTGGTCGTTCATGTTTTAAAAATTTTTTTATTTTTAATTTCTGTGGGTGCAGGGCAGCTATATATATTTATAGGGTACATGAAAAGTTTTGATACAGGCATGCAATGCATAATAATCACATCATGGAGAATGGGGTATCTTTCCCCTCAAGCATTTGCCCTTTGTTTTACAAACAGTCCAATTTTACTCTTTTAGTTATTTAAAAATGTACAATTAAATTATTATTCACTATAGTCACTCTGTTGTTCTGTAAAATACTGGGTCTTATTCATTCTCTCTAACTAATGTTTTTGTATCTATTAACCATCCCCACCTCCTCCCACTACCCTTAAAAACCTCTGGTAACCACCATTCGACTGTCTATATCCATGAATTAAATTGTTTTGATTTTTAGATCCCACAAATAAGTGAGAACATGCAATGTTTATCTTTTTGTGCCTGGCTTATGTCACTTAAAATAATGATATTCTGTTCTATCCATGTTGTTGCAAATGACAGGATTAAATTCTTTTTTTAATGGCTGAATAGTACTCCATTGTGTATATGTACTGTCTTTTTCTTTATCCATTCATCTGTTGATGGACATGTAGGTTGTTTCCAAATATTTGCCATTGTGATAGTGCTGCCACAAACAGAAATGCAGATATCTCTTTGATATACTGATTTTTTTTTGGATGGGGGGGATATATCCAGCAGTGGGAGTGCTGGATCATATGGTAGTTCTATTTTAGTTTTTTGAGGAACATCCAAACTGTTCTCCATAGCGGTTATACTAATTTACATTCTCACCAACAGTGTATAAGAGATTCCTTTTCTTCACATTCTCACCAGCATTTGTAACTGCCTGTCTTTTGTATATAAGCAGTTTCAACTGTAGTGAGATGATATCTCATTGCAGTTTTGATATGCATATCTCTGATGACAAATAATGTTGACCTTTTCATATGCCTATTTACCATTTATATGTCTTCTTTTGAGAAATGTCTTTTCAAATCTTTTGCCCATTTTTTTATTATTAGATTTCTTTTCCTATACAATTGTTTGAACTCCTTATATATAATGGTTATAAATCTCTTGTCAGATGGGTAGTTTGCAAATATTTTCTCCCAATCTGTGTGTTGTCTGTTCACTTTGTTAATTGTTTCCTTTGCCATGCAGAAAGATTTTTAACTTGATAGTATTCCATTTGTCCATTTTTTTTTCTGGTTGCCTGTGCTTGTAGGGTATTACTCAAGATTTTTTTTTTTTGCCCAGAACAATGTCCTAGAGAGTTTCGCCAATGTTTTCTTGTAGTAGTTTCAAGTTTGAGGTCTTAGGTTTAAGTCTCTAATGCATTTTGATTTGATTTTTGTATATGGTAAGAGATGGGGGTCACATTATATTCTTCTGCATATGGATATCTATTTTTACCAGTACCATTTATTGAAGAGTGTGTCTTTTCCCCAGTGTATGTTCTTGGCACCTTTGTTAAAAATGAGTTTACTATAGGTGAGTGGTGGTGTTTCTGGATTCTCTATTCTGTTCTATTGGTCTATCTGTCTGTTTTTATGCCAGTAACATGCTATTTTGGTTACTATGATTTCATAGTATAATTTCAAATCAGGTAATGTGATTTCTCCAGTGTTGTTCTTTTGCTTAGGACAAATTTGGCTATTCTGAGTCTGTTGTGGTTCCATATAAATTTTAGCATTTTTTTTTAATTTTTGTGAAGAATGTCATTGATATTTTGATAGAAATTGCATTGAATCTATAGATTGCTTTGGGTAGTATGGACATTTCTTCCAAACCATGAAAATGAAATATCTTTCTGTTTTTGGTGTCCTCTTCAATTTCTTTCACCAGTATGTTATAGTTTTCTTATAGAAATCTTTCATTTCTTTGGTTAATTCCTAGGTATTTAATTTTATTTGTGGCTCTTGTAATAGGATTACTTCTAAAATTTCTTTTTCAGATTGTTCACTGTCAGCATATGGAAATGCTACTAATTTTCGTATGTTAATTTTGTTATTCTGCAATGCTATGGAATTTATATATCAGTTCTAATGGTTTTTTTGGTGGAATCTTTAGGTTTTTCCAAATATAAGATTATATAATCTGCAAACAAGGATAAGTCGACTTATTCCTTTTTAACTTGGATGCTCTTTATTTCTTTTTCTTCTTTGATGGCTCTAGCTAGGATTTCCAATACTATGTTGAATAATTGTGGTGAAAGTGGGCATCCTTGTTGTGTTCCAGATCTTAGAGGAAATACTTTGTTTTTCCTCAATTAATACAATTCTAGCTCTGAGTCTGCTGTAATATGCCTTTTATTTCTTGCATGTTTCTTCTATACTTAGTTTTTTTGAAAGTTTTAATCATGAAGGGATGTTGAATTCTATCAAATACTTTTCAGCATAAATGTAAAATGATTGTATGCTTTTTGTCTTTTATTCTGTTTATATGATATAGCACATTGATTGATTTGCATATGTTGAACCATCCTAGCATCCCAGGGATAAATCCCACTTGGTCAAGATGAATGATCTTTCTAATGTATTGTCAAATTTGATTTGCTAGTATTTTATTGAGAATTTTTACATCAATATTCATCAGATATACTGGCTTGTAGTTTTCTTTTTTGATGTGTCTTTTTTGGTTGTGGTATCAAGGTAATACTGGCCTCTTAGAATGAATTTGGAAGTGTTCCATCCTCCTCTATTTTTTGGGAATAGTTTGAAGATTATTGGTATGAGTTCTTTAAATGTTTGGTAGAATTAATCAGTAATGCCTTCAGGTCCCAGGCTTTTCTTTACTGGTAAACTTTTTATTGTAACTTCAATCTTGTTATTTGTTACTGACCTCTTCAGGATTTGGGTTTCTTCCTGGTTCAATCTTGCATATGTCTAGGAATTTGTCCATTACTTCTGGATTTTCCCATTTCGTGACATATACTTGCTCATCGTAGCCACTAGTAATCCTTTGAATTTCTGCAGTATCAGTTTTAATGTCTTCTTTTTCATTCGTGATTTTATTTATTTGGATATTCTCTCTCTTTTCTTAGTCTGGCTCAAGGATTGTTAATTTTGTTTAACGTTTCAAAAAACCAATTTTTTGTTTCATTAATTTTTCATATTGTTTTATCACTTCAATTTCATTTATTTCTGATCTTATCTTTATTATTCTTTTTCTTCCACTAATTTTGGATTTGCTTTGCTCTTGCTTTTCTAGTTGTTTAAGATGCATTGTTAGATTGTTCATTTGACATTTTTCCTCTTTTACAATGTAGGCTATAATCTCCCTACATAGCTATAAATCTCCCTCTTAGTACCACTTTTGCTATATCCCCTAGGTTTTGGTATGATGTGTTTCCACTATAATTTGATTTAAAATTTTTTTCAATTTCCTTCTTAATTTTTTCCTTGAAAAACTGGTCACTCAGTAGCATATTGTTTAATTTCCATGTATTTGTATAGTTTCCAAAATTCCTCCTATTATTAATTTCTAGTTTTATTCCATTGTGGTCAGAGAAGATGCTTGATATTATTTCAATTTTTTGAATGTTTTAAGACTTGTTTTGTGACTTAACATATGGTTTATCCTTAAGAATAATCTATGTACTGAGGAAAAGAATGTGTATTCTGCAGCTCTTGGATTAAATATTCTGTGAATATCTATTAGATTTTTTTATTCTATAGTGCAGATTAAGTCCGATTTTCTTTGTTGATTTTCTGTCTGGAAGATCTGTCCAATGCTGAAACTTGGGTGTTGATGTGCCCAACAAATATTGTATTGGAGCCTATCTTTCTCTTTATCTCTAATGATATTTCCTTTATATATTTGGATGTTCCCTTGTTGGATGCATATATACTTAAAATTGTTATATTCTCTTGCTGAATTGACCCCTTTATGATTATATAGTGACCTCCTTTGTCTCTTATATTTTTGGGTTGAAATCTATTTTGCCTGATATAAGTACAGTGACTCCTGCTGTTTTTTGTTTTTTATTGGCATAGAATATCTCTTTTCAGTCTTTTATTTTCTGTCTATGTGAGTCTTTATAAGAGAAGTGTATTTCTTGGAGGCATCAGATCAATGGATCTTGTTTTTTGCATCCATTCAGGCAGTCTGTGTCTTTTGATTGGAGAGTTTAGTTCATGTACATTCAGTGTTATTAGAGTTACTCCTGCCATCTTGTTATTTGTTTTCTGGTTGTTTTATGGTCTTCTCTTCCTTCTTTCTTTCCTTCCTGTTTTTAGTTCAGGTGATTTATTCCCGGTGACATGATTATTTTTTACTTTTTATTTTTTCTGTATTCATTACATTGTTTGGTTTGAGATTACCATGAGGCCTGCAAATACTATCCTATAATTTATTATTTTAACCTGATAACAACTTAACACTATTTGTGTAAGCAAACAAATGAAAAAGCAAGAAGAAAACTTATAAAAACTCTATGCTTTAATTTCTTCTGCTAGCTTTTTAACATTTTGTTTTTTCCATTCATATCTTATTGTACTATGTCTTGAAAAGCTGTTGTAACTATTACTTTTGATTGGTTCATTGTTTAATCTTTCTACTTAGTATAAGAGTAGTTCACACACTGAGTTACAATGTGATAATATGTGTTTTTCTGTGTACTTATTATTACCAGTAAATTTTGTACATTCAGGTGATTATTTATTGTTCATTAATGTCCTCTTTTCATAATTGAAGTAATCCCTTTAACACTTCTTATAGGACAGGTCTGATATTGATAAAATTTCTCAGCTTTTGTTTATCTGGGAAAGTCTTTATTTCTCCTTCATGTTTGAAGGATATTTTCACCAGGTACACTATTATATGGTAGAATTTTTCTCCTTCAGCACTTTAAATATGTAATGCCACTCTCTCCTGGCCTATGCAGTTTGTGTTTGTTTTTATCTGCTTTTCTTGGGAAGGCTTTCCAGATATTTGAAAGCACTTGGGTGTTGAAATCTAAACTGTATCTGCTTTATGGGACACCCCAATCCCAGCAATAGTTTGGTTCTTTCAGACACATAGAGGTTCCTTTTAATGGTCTTGTGCAAGATCCAGGAGGATTGCAAGACAGAGACTCTTGTTCTCTTCCTTTACTTTCTTCCAAACAAACAGTGATATGGTTTGGCTGTGTCCCCACCCAAATCTCATCTTGAATTGTAGCTCTCATAATTTCCACATGTTGTGGGAGGTACCTGGTGGAAGGTAATTGAATCATGTGGGCAGGTCTATCCCATGCTGTTCTTATGATAGTAAGTCTCATGAAATCTGATGGTTTTCTAAATGGGAGTTCCCATGCACAAGGTTTCTCTTGCCTGCCACCATGTAACACATGACTTTACTCCTCATTCACCTTCAGCCATGATTGTGAGGCCTCCCCAGTCATGTGAAACTGTGAGTCAATTAAACCTCTTTCCTTTATAAATTACCCAATCTCAGGTATGTATTAGGAGCATAAGAACATACTAACACAATAAATTGGTACTGGGTAATGGGGTGCTGCTGTAAAGTTACACAAAAATGTGGAAGTGACTTTGGAACTGGGTAACAGGCAGAGGTTGAAACAGTTTGGAGGGCTCAGAAGAAGAAAGGAAAATGTGAGAAAGTTCAGGACTTCCTAGAGACTTGTTGAATGGCTTTGACTGAAATACAGATAGTGATATGAACAAAAAAGTTCAGATGGGTTGGTCTCAGGTGGAGATGAGAAACTTGTTGGGAACTGGAGCAAAGATGACTCTTGCTATGTTTTAGCAAAGAGACTGGTGGTATTTTGCCCCTGCCCCAGAGATTTGTTGAACTTTGAACTTGAGAGAGATGATTTAGGGTTTCTAGCAAAAGAAATTTCTAAACAGCAAAGAGTGCAAGAAGTAACTTGGGTACTGTTTAAAGCATTCAGTTTTATGTATTTACAAAGATATGATTTGAAATGGAAACTTACGTTTAAAAGGGAAACAGAGCATTAAAGTTGGAAAATTTGCAACCTGATGATGCAATAGAAAAGAAAAATCCATTTTCTGAGGAGAAATTCTAGGTGGCTGCAGAAATTTGCATAAGTAACTAGGAGCCAAATGTTAGTTGCTAAGACAATGGAGAAAATGTCTCTAAGGCATGTCAGAAGTCATCAAAGAAGCCCCTGTCATCACAAGCCGGGTGTGGGTGGCTAGGAGGGAAAAATGGTTTCATGGGCAGGGGATAAGGTCCCCCTGCTGTGTACAGCCTAGGGATTTGGTGTCCTGCATCCCAGCCACTCCAGTCATGGCTAAAAGACGCCAAGGTATAGATTGGGCCATGACTTCAGACTGTGCATACCCCAACCTTTGGCAGCTTCTATGTGGTGTTGAGATTGCAGGTGCACAAAAGTCAAGGATAGAGTTTGGGAACCTACATCTAGATATTAGAGGATGTATGGAAACGCCTGGAGGTCCAGGCAGAAGTTTGCTGCAGGGGCAGGGCCCTCATGGAGAACATCTGCTAGGGTAGTGTAGAAGGGAAATGTGGGATTGGAGCTTCCACACAGAGTCCCCACTGCGGCACTGCCTAGTGAACCTGTGAGAAGAAGGCCACCATCCTCCAGACCCCAGAATAGTAGGTCCACTGATAGCTTGCACTAGGGATGTGGAGGGAGTAATTGAATCATTGTCTTGGTGATTAACATTTAGCTTCTCATTACTTATGCAAATTTCCACAGCTGGCTTGAATTTCTGCTCAGAAAATGGAGCAAATGGTTCTTTTCTATTGCATCATCAGGCTGCAATTTTTCTGACCCTTTATACTGTTTCTCTTTTAAAACTTAATACTTTTAACAGCACCCAAGTAACTTCTTGAATGCTTTGCTGCTTAAAAATGTCTTTTGCCAGATGTCCTAAATTATCTCCTTCCAGGTCAGAGTTCCACAAATCTCTAGGACAGGGGCAAAATGCCACCAGTATCTTTGCTAAAACATAGCAAGAATCACGTTTGTTCTGGTTCTCAACAAATTTCTCATCTCTATCTAAGACCACCTCAGCTTGGATTTGATTGTCCATATCACTATCAGCATTTTGGTCAAAGCCACTCAAGAAGTCTCTAGGAAGTTCCAAACTTTCCATATCTTCCTTTCTTCTTCTGAACCCTCCCAACTGTTTCAACCTCTGACTGTTACCCAGTTCCAAAGTCACTTTTATGTTTTTGGGTACCTTTACAGCTGCACCCCACTCTTCTGGTACCAATTTACTGTATTAGTTTGTTTTCATGCTGCTGATAAAGATATACCTGAGTCTGGGTAATTTATAAAGAAAAAGAGATTTAATTGATTCACAGTTCCATGTGGCTGGGGAGGCCTCACAATTATGGCAGAAAGCAAAAGGCACATCTTACATGGTGGCAGGCAAGAGAGAAAACTTGTGTAAGGGAACTTCTCTTTATAAAACCATCAGATCTCATGACACTTATTTACTATCACAAGAACAGCACCGGAAATACCCAACCCCATGATTTAATTACCCCCCACCAGATCTTTCCCACAACATATGAGAATTGTGGGAGTTTCAAATCAAGATAAGATTTGGGTGGGGACACAGCTGAACCATATCACCTACCCTTTTCAAAGGCAGAGGAGCCTCACCCCTTGGTCCCTGCCACCTCAAGCCCACAGGGTGTACTCCCAGACTACTGCCAATGTTCCCTTAAGGCCCAAAGGCTCTTTAGGCAGCTTATGGTGAATGCTGGCTGGCCTTGGACTCTCCCTGCAGGGCAGTGGGCTCCCCTCTGGCCAGGAAGGTCCAGAAATGTTATGTAAGAGCCAAGTTTTGTAATCAGGGAACCTTAAAAGCCCACTTGGTGCCCTACTTTTTTTTCTGGCTGAGCTGGCATCTGAGGTGCAAGACAAGATTCTTTTTACTCTTCCCTTGACTTTTTTCAAGCATATGGAGTCTTCCCTCATAGCCACTACAGCTGATAATGTGCTGAGTTTCATCTGAAGATAGCAAGTCACAGAGTGTCACCGAAGTCCCTTGACATAGTAGCTGTGTATTACTTCTGGTTATTCAGGACCTAAAGGCTTTAGTTACTAGGTGGTAGATACTGACAGCATTGGGTCCTTCCATTCAAGACAACAGGTTTCCTTCTGGCCCAGGGTGTATCTAGAAATGTCCAGGAGCTAGAATCCGGAAAAGGGCCTTATGACTCTGGCTGGTGCCCTATCCTCTGTGGCTGAGTTGGTATTCAAGATGCAAGACAAAGTTCTCCCAGCTCTTCTCTCTCCTCTTTTCAAGTGAAAGTAAGGGGTCTCTTTTGGAGCATGAGCTGTGTAGCCTGCGGTTAGGGGAGGGATGATGCCAGCACTCTCTTAGCCATCCCAGCTGTTGTCTCAGTATGAGACAACTCCCTAAATCCACTGTCTCTGAGCCCAGTTCAGCATTAGGACTCTCCTAGGAGTTGCAGTTCTTGTGGCCTAGAGTGTCTTTCAAAATTATTTTGAGCCCCAGAGCACTTTAGCCCACAGCATCAAGACTTGTGGGAACTCAAGTTCTGACTGCTGCAGTCTGTAATTCCCCTCTGCCTAGGGCTGGTTTAAATGCTGCCTCCATACGTGGCCATCAGCTGAGTTTGATTGTTTTCCTTTATGCTCTGACAGAACAGCACTAAGTTCAATGCCTCACAATTGCTGCTCTCTCTCTTCCCCAGCACAAAGAAATAGTCTCTGCACCATGCTGCCACTGCTAGGAGATGTGGGAGGGATGCGTTGGCAATTCAAGACTTTTTTTCTACCCCTTCAGTGCCTCTTTTAGCATTACAAAGTTAAAATCAGGTACTGTGAGTATTCATCTGATTTTTGGTTCTTACAAAGGTGTTTTTTTTTGTATGTAGTTGTTAAAGTGGTATCCTTGTAAAGTGTGTGTGTGTGGGACAATCAGTGGAAGTGGAGCCTTCTATTTTACCATCTTGCTTCACTTCCATTCCCTGGTCATTCAATTTAAACTTCCCTATTAATCCTACCCCAGTCCCACTAGACTGTCAAGGCAATGAATAAGTCATTCTTTAGGTATATACTGCTGTATATAGTATAGTACCTTTTAAATATTAATTGATTTGAGTTAATTCATTTTCTGTATCATTTAATTGATGTCTTATCAAAATCACTGAGAATCCTTGCATGGAGAAAGACAATGAACATGGTGGAAAATTCATGGGACTGTTAGGCTAAAGATTTGGATTATGCCTCAGGCTTCAGTGGATGATTAATTGAGTGATCTTGGGCAAATTACTTATTTTTTGTGATCTCTTCACTTATCTGTAATAAAATAGGGTTTGAATTATATGATCTCTGAAGTCCCTTCTATTCTACCATACTATAAATCCGTGAATCAGTGTATTTCTGTTTTTTTGAGAGCTGTAGGATAACAGATTAGTTGTAATGAAGAGAAACATGGACCTAAGTTATTTGTGATCTTAAGACTGCGAGATGTTCTCTGAATTTCTCTCAGGTGACATCTGAGGGAAAGACTCAATTCCTCTTTGAGTGTTTTAGCTGTGTTCAGAGTACAGGGAATACAGCCTTGGTCAGGCACTCTAGGGCAGCACAGTTGTTTTAGATTTGAAAGTGATTTCTAAACAAAGTGCTAAATTTATGATTTAAAGTTGTCTCACTTGTGAAAGCCCACAGGTCTTTCTCCCTGGCCTTATCTTTTTTGTTTTATAAGTTATGCCATCTCTGATTCTGACTATAGGACCACCATTCTTCAGGTCTTCTAAGAGAGAAACTCCTGAAATCATATTTGTTAGTTCATTTTTATCATCTGTTGTATGAGAAGCCCATCCTAACTGATCGTATTGGGGCAGGCCAGGTTTCACTAATGCAGGCCTGCATAATAACTGTTTCAGTACTGACTGAGTGGTTAAGTTAAATATTAAAAGTCAGTACCCTTATGTGAAGGCTGAAAATAAAAAAGAGCCCACCAAGAGTTTTGCCTAGGCTTTTCCTGGGCCTTAAAGCATGACAAAATAATAAAGGAATTCTTAACAGGACCCATTTAGGATTAAACAAACTTTACTGGGGGTCCCAAGAAACTCCCTAGCATCCACAAATAAGTTTGTTGGGGCCTAAGGGAACCCCCCAAACCTCTGTGATTTAGCAGGAGACAAGATAAGGGTAATCACCCCAGCACCTAGACCCATTTAGATTAAGTAAATTTACTGAGGCTCCAGAGGAAGGTCTTCAGGACTCAGACCTTAGTTACAGATTAAAAGAAGTTAATCACTTATGTCTTTAGGTGAATGCACGCTTACACAAAGACATGTAACTTGAAAGGTATATAAGTTCTGGAAAACTTTGTAATTTTGAGTTGGCCTGGTGACAATTTCTAGGCCTTCTCCTTGTAACCGGTTACAGAAATAAAAGCTCTTTCCTTCTCAGTGCATCTGCGTCTTGTCATTGGGTTGAGAAATATCAGCCCGACTCTCAGTTTTGTCCAGGAATAGTATGGCTTCAGGATTCCAAGTCCAATGATCCATTGATTCATATCTTAGCTGATGCCTGAAATCTACTCTACTCTACTTTCTAACATGCTTTGATTTCTAGGAAAGTATGTCACTTCCTTAATGTGGACCATTTTGGTTCTTGGGCCCTTAATAACCCAAACGAATGAGTCTTTTTTTACCCCAAGTAAAAAAGTTTGTAATTTGTTTTGCTCCAACAAAGTGCAATCAATAAAACCTTCAACTTTAGTAAGACAGCTGCTCTTTTTTGGAAATTTTCTCACAGTCTTCTGGGAACCAAATTCCAGAATTAAGGCAATCTCTTGAGATTGTTTAGAGTCAAAATGCCTAAAAGCAAACAAACTTCCACCCTCACCCTGTTGATCAAAGTTGTCCCTGACAGCTCTCCTGATTAGTTTGGAGATATCAGACATACTTGAGTGCCTTCCAAGATATTACTTATAAGGAAAATGTTATTGTTTTCTAGGCTGCATAAATACCAACATCAAAATGGATGTTTCATTGCTCAAAATACGATCCTAAGATTTATTCATCTTGCTTCACCGAAATTTTATGACCATTCCTCACCCTCCCAGCAGCACCTGGCAACTGCCATTCTTGTTTCTGATTTTGTACAGTTGACTATTTTCGATACTTCATTTAAGGGGAATGAGTGTAGTATTTATCTTTCTGTGACTGGCTTATTTTGTTTAGCATAATGCCCTCAAGGCTTATCCATGCAGTTGCATATTACAGAATTTCCTTCTTTTTTAAAGCCTTGATTATATTCAATTTTACGCATATACCACCTTTTCTTTGCCCATTCATCTGCCAATGGGCATTTGGCAGAACTATTTACAATGGCTAATTTTTGAGGCAACCTAAGTGTTCATCAACAGCTATATGGATAAAAGAAATGTGGTACATATACACAATGGAATATTATTTAGCCATAGAATTAGATCCAGTAATTTGCAACAACATAGATAGAACTAGAGATCATTATTTTAAGTGAAAAGTGAAATAAGCCAGGAATAGAAAAACAAATATCACATGTTCTCACTTATCTGTTGGATCTAAAAATCAAGATGGAGTCTCGCTCTGTCACCCAGGCTGGAGTGCAATGGCATGATCTTGGCTCACTGCAACCTCTGCCTCCCAGGTTCAAGCAATTCTTCTGCCTCAGCCTCCTGAGTAGCTGGGATTACAGGTGCCCACCACCACACCTGACTAATTTTGCATTTTAGTAAAGACCGAGTTTGACCATGTGGGCCAGGTTGGTCTTGAACTCCTGACCTCAGGTGATCCACCCATCTCAGTTTCCCAAAGTGCTGGGATTACAGGCATGAGCCACCACACCCAGTCTCCATGGAAGGTTTTTAGTTTTATTCTACACCATCTCTTACTCATAGCAAGTGCCTTGTTTTATAAATGAAACCTCTTTTTAGTTACAGCAAACCACTTCTTCTTTAAGAAAGGAGAAAAATTAGCTTAATTTTCTAATGACGCAAAGACAATATCTAAGTTTAATTTTTATATCTAGGAATATTTTGGTAAAGACACTGATAAGATCAGCTTATATTAAATACTAAGATGTATTAAGAAAAAAATCAAGCTGGATTTGTGAAGAGCCCTCCAGCCCGATTTGAAACTTTATATTATATTCTTCATAACAAAACAGGAAAATATGGTCTAACCATAGAACTTACTACTGTATCATATTATATGCATTCATTCAAAAATATTTTTGTAAGCCTCTATTATGTCCATTTATGTACTTGGCTTAGAACTTCTGAACTGAAACTCCTTAGGACAGGGAGCAGGTTTCACTCATCTTTGTGCTCTCTTAGAGCTTAACCCAGGGCTTGGAACATGGTAAGCTCTCACTAGACATTACTGATTGGCATTGAATTAGTGGCAGGGATTATGTGTGAGGATGACACCTGATCTGTGTTTCCCTGGGAGAGATACAGCTATATTTCACAGGATTAGCCTTTGTCTACCACTGTGTTATTAATATCCTCAATTATAGGCAAGGAAAGATAATCATTATTTTATGCAGAGGTTGCCAACTAGTAGATGGGAGGTAAAAATCTGAATAACTTTGAAAAGTTAAATGAGATAGGAGGTGTGACTAAGGTGAATGCCAGTTCAATTTATGTGGCTTATCAAATACCAGTCAAGGAAGGTACTGTTTAGTTGCAAGTAGAGCTAGAGAGAGAAGGCAGGAGAGAGAAAAAAACTTGGTATAAGTGTGCAAAGTGTATTAGCCTTGAGGAGGTAGTCCTGATTGAATACCACATTGATCACACCTTCTCCCTTTTCAGAAGCTCCTTATGGTTTATAGGAAAAGGTATAATTCCTGTCCCATTAGATGGTGCTGAATGGCTTCTCAGGGCCCTTCCTGTTACTATAAACCTATTAGCATATCAAATTTGATTTTCTAAGGTGTATTCAATTCTTCAAAAAATTCTACCAGTAATTTCTGGGCATTCTAAGAAATGGCATGACAAAGAGTGACTTATCAGTGTCCTGCTGTTCAGTCTTTCATGAGGATTTGAGACCAAATATGATCACAAAGTGAATAATATGAAAAGGGATGACAGCTATGTTCCCACACAACTGTGAGGTGAACGAAGTCACTTTGAGTCAATAATAAAAAGGAGTATATGTTAGGTTACTGAAAACAATTAACAAGTGGAGCTACTCAGCAAAAGGAAGCTACCATAAGTAGCTATAAAAATCTGTCTGGCACCGCATGTTCTCACTTATAGGTGGGTGTTGAAAAATGAGAACACATGGACACAGGGAAGGGAGCATCACACACTGGGGTCTGTTGGTGGGGACTAGGGGAGGGACAGCGGGTGGTAGGGAGGTTGGGGAGGGATAACATGGGGATAAATGCCAGATATAGGTGATGGGGGGATGGAGGCAGCAAACCACATTGCCATGTATGTACTTATGCAACAATCCTACATGATTTTCACATGTACCCCAGAACCAAAAGTACAATAAATTATATATATATATATATATATATATATATATATATATATACACATATACATATATATCTTTGTTTGGAACTAAATGACTTAGTTTTGTAGAATGTTAGAGCTGGAAGAGTAGGAAGAGTACTGGAGTACATCTAATACACTCCCTTTATGACCCAGAAAGTTAAAATGATTGCTAAAAGTAACACACAGAATTAGTAACACACAGAATTAGTGGAAGAACCAACACACCTCACTCACAGTTCAGTGCCATTTTCACTAAACCATATAATTAAGTTTCAGATTCCACAAAGCCTTTCAATAGACACTGGCACAAGAAAAATTCATATAGTGCTACAAATCATGACAGTTAAGTAAACTGTTGTACAAAAGACTGCACAAAAGTCAAGAATTGATCCATTATTTTTGCTCTTTGTTTACAATATGGGAATACTGTTTGCTGAATTTAAAAATTACAACTTTCTTTTTAATTTTCTTGTTTATCTTCTGTTCAATCTGTCCTTATCACTTATGCTGAATTATTCTTAAAGAACAGTTCTAATCATATCCTTTCCCTTTCAGAGGTCTCCAGTGGCCTATTAATTAAGCTCAAAGAACTATTCAAGACTACGATAATATTTCCTCCTAATTGTATAGAGTTACTTTCCTGTTGTTTACCATATGTATCATGCAAATGATGCTATGAACAGCTCATCTCTTATTTTGTTTCTTTTTCTTTATTCAGGGCATTTTAAGGATGGCAAAATGCTGCAATGCCATCTATAAAATGCCCTTTGTCCTCATCACTATTATATGTAATTCTTAGCATCTTTAAGACAATCTCTTACAACACCTCTTCCCTAAAAACTTTCTAGATGCTTTGTACTACTTTGAAATGCTAGTTATATTAAAGGGGATGGATTAACCACTTAATATATATCAATTCTGGGTTAGATATTTGGAAAACAAGACACAGGCCCTGCCCACTAAGGGCGTACAGTCTACTAGAAGGAGACACAGATATGTTAACAAATAAATAAATGCACAGCATTATTACGGCTGCTGTGAGAGAAGTCTGTAAAGAATGTAGATAATAGAAGAAGTAAATGGGTGCATGTATTTGTAGAAAAGGCTTTATAAAAGAGAGAAGGGTGGGACATATGGGGAAGAGTATATCCTAGGCAGGGGGAGAAGGTAGAATGGGCAAGGAATGGAGGTGTGAAGTAGCCTGGCATATTTAGGGAACATCTAACATTTTGATATGGATAAAATATAAGATAAAAGTTGTATGTGTGTGTTTGGGTTATGTGTGTGTGTCCATGTGTGATTGAACTATGGGGCTTAAAAGTGAGAAATTTGGTAGAAAAGAAATGCAGAAAGTAGATCATAATGGGCATTATATACCATTTAGGTAATTTGAGTTTATCTTCTAGGGAATTGAGGGCTGCTAGAGAATGCAGAGTGAGAAAAGAATACTGATGTATAAGGGAAAGAGGAAGTAGAGCTGCAAATACAGAGGTTGCCCATCCCTAAGAGGTTTAATTTTCTTGATAAAGTAAGAGACAATATTGTCTGCTGAGAAAAAAATGGGCTGCAGTAGGGTTTAGCTCATTGAAAGATTGATGAAGTTTGGAATAATTGGTTCTGGAGAATGGGAGAGAAAGGTGACCAAGAAGGTAATGACAGCCCAATTGAGGTTTGAGAATGTGAATTTTTAACAGTCCCAGACTGCATGATTGTGTGAATTATTCCAGTAATGCTCAGGAAGCATCCTGGATATAGAAGGGAAAACATACAAATGTTTCAACTGATCTAAAACTGGGTGCCACAGAGCAAATGTTATGAAAAGACAATGGAATAAGGAAGTTAAGAATGCTAACAAAGAAGTTCTAGTCAAAGCAATTAAGCAAGGCAAAGAAATAAAATGCATTCAAATAGGAAAAGAAGAAGCCAAACTATCTCCCTGCTGCTGCTGATTAATTACGTAGAAAACCTTGAAGACTCTGCAAAAAGGCTCCCAGGACTAATAAACAAATTCAGTAAAATTTCAGAATATAAAATCAAGGTACAAAAATTAGTAGCATTTGTATACACCAAAAACAGTTTAACTAAGAACCAAGTCAATAGCACAATTCCATTTACAACAGCCACAAAAATTGAAATAACTAGAAATTCATCTAACCAAGAAAATGAAAGATCTCTACAGAGAGAGTAGCAAAACACTGCTGAAAGAAATCAGAGATGATACAAATAAATGAAAAAATATTCCATGCTCATACAGTGGAAGAGTCCATATTGTTAAAATGGTCATTCTGTCCAAAGCCATTTATAGATTTAATGCTATTCCTATCAAAATACCAATGTAATTTTTTCACAGTTAGAAAAACGAAATCTAAAAATTCATATGAAACCAGAGAAAGACTGATTTACCAAAGCAATCCTAAGCAAAAGGAACAAAGCGGGAATCAGCACATTACCTGGTGTCAAACCATACCATAAGGCTACAGGAACAAAAACAGCATGATACTGGTATAAAAACAGACACATAGACCAGTGGAACACAATATGGAACCGAGAAATAAGCCTACACACCTACAAACATCTGATCTTTGACAAAATTGACAAAAACATGTAACGGGAAAGGACTCCCTATTCAATAAATGGTGCTGGGATAACTGGCTAGCCATATGCAAAAGAATGGATCCTATACCTCTCACTATATTAAAAAATTAACTTAAGATGAATTAAAGTTTTAAATAGAAGACCTTGAACTGTAAAAATAATAGAAGAAAACTTAGGAAATATCCTTCTTGACACTGACTTTGGCAAAGAATTTTTGTCTAAGTCCCCAAAAGCAATTCCAACAAAAACAAAAATATACAAGTAGAACCTAATTTAACAAAAGAATTTCTGCAAAGCAAAAGAAATTACCAACAGAGTAAATTGACAGCCAACAGAATGGGAGAAATATTTGCAGAATGTGTGTCTGACAAAGGTGTAATATGCAGAATCTATAAGAAACATAAATCAACAAGCACACAAAAATCCAATTTAAAAACGGGCAAAGTAAAATAATTTGTCATTGCCCATGCCTACGTCCTGAATGGTATTGCCTAGGTTTTCACCTAGGGTTTTTATGGGTTTAGGTCTTATGTTTAAGTCTTTAATCCATCTTGAGTTAATTTTTGTGTAAGGTGCAAAGGAGGGGTCCAGTTTCAGTTTTCTGCATATGGCTAGCCAGTTTTTCCAACATCATTTATTAAATAGGAAATCCTTTCCCCATTGCTCGTTTTTGTCTGGTTTGTTAAATAGCAGATGTTAGTAGATGTGTGGTATTATTTCCAAGGCCTCTGTTCTGTTCCATTTATCTATATCTCTGTTTTGATACCAGTACCATGCTGTTTTGGTTACTGTGGCCTTATAGTATAGTTTGAAGTCAGGTAGCGTGATGCCTCCAGCTTTGTTCTTTTTGCTTAGGATTGCCTTGGCTATACAGGCTCTTTTTTGGTTCCATATAAAATTTAAAGTGTTTTTTTTTCTAATTCTGTGAAAAAATTCAACGGTAGCTTGATGGGGATAGCATTGAATTTATAAGTTACTTTGGATAGTATGGCCATTTTCACAATATTGATTTTTCCTATCCATGAATATGAAAAAAATTTCCATTTGTTTGATTCATTATCTCCCGCTGGGTTCCTCTCACAACATGTGGAAATTATAGGAGTACAATTCAAGAAGAGATTTGGGTGGGGATATAGCCAAACCATACTACCAGCCATAAAACAGAAATCATGTCATGTCATTTCCAACAACATGGATAAACCTAGAGGACATAATGTTAAGTAAAACAATCCAGGCAAGAAAGACAAGCTCCACATGATCTTATCTGTATGTGGAATCTAAAAAAGTTGATTTCATAGAAATGGAGAGTAGAATAGTGCTTATCAGAGGCTGTGGAGGGGTTGGGGGAAGTGCAAGTGGCTTGTTAATGGGTACACAGTTACAGTTGGATATGAATAATAAGTTTTAGTGTTCTGTTACACAGTAGGGTACTACAGCAAATAACATTGTAGAGTATAATGCAAGATAGCTAGACAAGAAGAATTTAAATGTTATTACCATAAAATGATCAATTCTTCATATATATATATAATTGCACTTTAGGCTCTGGGGTACATGTGCAGAACATGCAGGATTGCTGCATAGGTACATACATGACAATGTGGTTTGCTGCCTCCATCCCCCCATCACCTATATCTGGCATTTCTCTCCATGTTATCCCTCCCCAACCTCCCTATCCCCCACTGTCCCTCCTCTATTTCCCCCCCACAGACTCCAGTGTGTGATGCTCCCCTCCCTGTGTCCATGTGTTCTCATTGTTCAAGACCCGCCTGAGTGAGCACACGTGGTGTTTGATTTTCTGTTCTTGTGTCAGTTTGCTGAGAATGATGGTTTCCAGATTCATCTACATCCCTACAAAGGACACAAACTAATCATTTTTTATGGCTGCATAGTATTCCATGGTGTACATATGCTACATTTTCCTTGTCCAGTCTATCATTGGTGGGCATTAGGGTTGGTTCCAAGTCTTTGCTATTGTAAACAGTGCTGCAATGAACATATATGTGAATGTGTCTTTATAATAGAATGATTTATAATCCTTTGGATATATGCCCAGTAATGGTATTGCTAGGTCAAATGGAATTTCTATTTCTAGATCCTTGAGGAATCGCCACACTGTCTTCCACAATGGTTGAACTAATTTACACTCCCACCAACAGTGTAAAACTGTTCCTATTTCTCCACATTTTCTCCAGCATCTGTTGTCTCCAGATTTTTAAATGATTGCCATTCTAACTGGTGTGAGATGGTATCTCAATGTGGTTTTGATTTGCATTTCTCTGATGACCAGTGATGATGAGCATTTTCTCATATGTTTGTTGGCATCATACATGTATTCTTTTGTAGAGTGTCTGTTCATATCCTTCACCCACTTTTTTTTTTCCCATTTATTTATTTTATTGCATTTTAGGTTTTGGGGTACATGTGAAGAACATGCAAGATTATTGCATAGGTACACATGTGGCACTGTGATTTGCTGCCTTCCTCCCCATCACCTACATCTAGCATCTCTCCCCTTGCTATCTCTCCCCAGCTCCCCACTCCCCACCGTCCCTCCCCTATTTCCCCCCAACTGACCCCAGTGTGTAGTGCTCCCCT
>NW_016108020.1:327183-339704 GCF_001604975.1 Cebus imitator
ATCTGCTTTAGTTCTTTGTAGACTCTGGATATTAGCCCTTTGTCAGATGGGTAGATTGTAAAAAGTTTTTCCCATTCTGTTGGTTGCTGGTTCATGTTAATGATTGTTTCTTTTGCTCACAGAAGCTCTGGAGTTTAATTAGATCCCATTTATCTATTTTGGGTTTTGTTGCCAATGCCTTTGCTGTTTTAGTCGTGAAATCCTTGCCTATGCCTATGTCCAGAATGGTTTTGCCTAGCTTTTCTTCTAGGGTTTTTATGGTATTAGGTCTTATGTTTAAGTCTTTAATCCATCTGGAGTTAATTTTAGTGTAAGGTGTCAGGAAGGGGTCCAGTTTCTGCTTTTTTCACATGGCTAGTCAATTTTCCTAACACCATTTATTAAACAGGCAATTATTTCCCCATTGCTTGTTATTGTCATGTTTGTCACAGATCAGATGGTTGTAGATGTGTGGCATTGCCTCCGAGGCCAATGTTCTGTTCCATTGGCGTATATCTCCATTTTGGTACCAGTACCATGCTGTTTTGATTACTGTAGCCTTGTAGTATAGTTTGAAGTCCCGTACTGTGATGCCTCCTGCTTTGTTCTTTTTGCTT
Source organism: Cebus imitator (assembly GCF_001604975.1). Taxonomy (NCBI): domain Eukaryota; kingdom Metazoa; phylum Chordata; class Mammalia; order Primates; family Cebidae; genus Cebus; species Cebus imitator. The sequence goes on from NW_016108020.1 coordinate 327,780, forward strand.
AGCATTGTCTTGGCAATGTATGTTCTCTGGTTCCACATGAAGCTTAAGCTGTTTTTTTCAGTTCTGTGAAGGTCATAGGTAGCTTGATGGGGATAGCCTTGAATCTATAAATTACTTTGGGCAGTATGGCCATTTTCACAATATTGATTCTTCCTAACCATGAGCATGGGATGTTTTTCCATCTGTTTGTGTTCTCTCTTATTTTGTTGAGCAGTGGTTTGTATAAACCAAATATTATCAGTGATAGAGAGGCACCAATACAACAATAGCTGGAGGCTTCAGCACCTCACTTTCAGCATTGGACAGATCATCAAGACAGAAAAACCACAAAGAAACAGCAGGCTTTATTTCCACTATAAAGCAAATGGATCTAATAGATATTTACACAATATTTCCATCAGTGGCTTTAGTATACATATTAATTTCCTCAGTACATGGATTATCCTCAAGGATAGAACATATGTTAGGTCACAAAACAAGTCTTAAGACATAAAAAAATGAAATAATTTCCAGTAACTTCTCTGGCCAACATATGTGATATGACAAAGGCAGTACTAAGAGGGAAGTTTGTAGCTAGATTCCTACGTCAAAAAAAGAAGAAAAACATCAAATAAACAATTTAATAATGTATCTTAAAGAATTAAAGAAGAGCAAACAAACCCCAAATTAGGAGAAGAAAAGAAATAATAAATATCAGATCGTAAATAAAGTAAATTTAAATGCTTAAACGATCCAAAAGATTAATGAAACAAAATTCTGGTTTCTTGAAAAAGTAAACAAAATAGACAAAACTTTAGACATGCCAACTAGAAAAAAAAGAAATCCAAATAAAATCAGAGATGAAAAAGGAGACATTACAACTGATCTCAGCAATTCAAGGGATCAATAGTGGGTATTTTGAGCAAATTTGTCAATAAACTGGAAAATGTAGAAGAAATGAACAAATTCCTAGACATGTACAACCTACCAAGAATGAACCACGAAGAAATCCCAAACCTGAACAGATAAATAACAAATAATAAGACCAAAGTCATAATAAAATGTCTCCCAGCAAAGAAGAGCACAGGATCCAAAGACTTCACTGTCGAATTTTGCAAACATTTGAAGAACTGATACTAATTCTGCTCAAACTATTCTGAAAAATAGAGGAGAAGGAGTGCCTATAAACACATTTAAGAAGGCCAGTATTACCCTGATACTAAAACCAGACAAAGATATAACTAAAGAAGAAAACTACAGTCCAATATCTCTGAGGAATATAGATGCAAAATCCTCACAAAACACTAGCAAACCTAATTCAACAATACATTACAAAGTTCCTTCATCATGACCAAGTGGGACTTATTTCTGAGATGCAAGGATGGTTCAACATATGCAAGTCATTCAATGTGTACATCATATCAACAGAATGAAGGACAAAAACAATATGATCATATCAATTTATACAGAAAATACATTTGCTAAAATTCAATGTCCCTTTATAATAAAAACTCAAAGAACTGGGGATAGAAGAAACATACCTCAATCTAATAAAAGCCATATATAACAGATCCACAGCTAGTATCTTATTTAATTGGGTTAAAATTGTAAGCCTTTCTTCTAAGATCTAAAACATGACAAGGATGCCCACTTTCACCACAATTATTCAACATATTATTGGAAGTTCTAGCTAGAGAAATCAGACAATAGAAAAACAAAAGGCATCCATCCAAAATGGAAATGAAAAAGTCAAATTATCCCTGTTTGCAGATGATATGATTTTATACTTGAAAAAATGTAAGGACACCACCAACAAACCATTAGAACTGACAAATTCAGTAAAGTTTCAGGATACAAAATCAACATAAAATAATCTGTGGCATTTCTATATGCCCACAGCAAACCACCTGAAAGTAAAATATAAATGTAATCCTGTTTACAATAACCATGAATAAAATTAAACACATAGGAATTTAACCAAGCATTAACTTTGTATAATGAAAACTATAAAACACTGATGAAAGAAGTTGATGAAGACATTAAAAAATGGAAAGCTATTTCATGTTCATGAATTGGATGAATCAATATTGTTAAAATGTCCTCACTACCCTAGGCAGTTTATAGATTCAATAAAATTCCTAGCAAAATATCAATTATATTTGTCAAAGAAATAGATAAAAATACTAAAATTTATATGGAATCACAAAAGACCCAGAATAGCCAAAGGTATCCTAAGCAAAATGTACAAAACTGAAGGAATCACCTCCCCTGACTTCAAATTATACTATAGAGTTATAGTAACCAAAACAGCATGGTACCTGCATAAAAATAGGTACATACACCAATGGAACAGAATTTAAAAAAACCCAGAAACAAATCCACACATCTACAGTGAGCTCATTTTTGACAAAGGTACCAAGAACATGCACTGGAGGAATAGACAGTCTCTTCAATAAGTGGGACTGGGAAAACTGGACAAACATATACAGAAGAATAAAACTAGACCTCTATCCTTCACCATATGCAAAAATCAAATCAAAATGAAAACATTAAATCTAAGACCTGAAACTACAATTCTAAGAAAACACTGGGAAAACTCTCCAGGACATTGGTGTGGGAAAAATTTCTTGAGTAATACCCCAAGAGCACAAGCAACCAGAGCAAAAATGGTCAAATGGAATTACATCAAGTTAAAAAGCATATGTATATCAAAGGAAACAATCGACCAAGTGAAGATGCCACCCACAGAATGGGATAAAATATTTGCAAATTACCTCCTCTGATAAGAAATTAATAAACATATATAAAAGGAGCTCAAAGACTCTACAGGAAAAAAACTAATAATATAATTTAAAAATGGGCAAAAGATTTAAAAAAAACATTTCTCAAAAGGAGACATACAAATGGAAAGCAGGCATATGAAAACTTGCTCAACATTGATCATCAATGAAATGCAAATCAAAACTACAATGAGATATAATTTCACCCCATTTAAAATGGCTTATATCCAAAAGACAGGCAATAATGAAATGCTGGTAAGTTGTAGAGAAAAGGGAACCTTTATACACCATTGGTGGAAAGGTAAATTAGTACAATCACTATGGAGAACTGTATGGAGGTTACTCACCAAATTAAAAATAGAACTCCCATATATCCAAAAGAAAGGAAGTTAGTATATCAAAGAGACATCTGCACTCCCATGTTTTTTGCAGCACTGTTCACAATAGTCAAGATTTTGAAGTAACCAAAGTGTCCATTAACAGATGAAAGGATAAAGAAAATGTAGTGCATATACACAATGGAGCACTATTCAGTCATAAAAAAACAATGAAATCCTGTCATTTGTGACAACATGGAAGGAACTGGAGATCATTATGTTAAGTGAAATAAGTCAGGTAAAGAAAGACAAACATTGCATGTTCTTATTTGTGGGATCTAAAAATCAAAACAGTTGAACTCATGGAGATAGAGGGTGGAAGGACAGTGTATTAGTTCATTCTTATACTACTATAAATACCTGAGATTGGGTAATTTATAAAGGAAAGAGGTTTAATGGACTCGCAGTTCTGCATGGGTGAGGAAGCCTCAGGAAACTCACAATTATGGTGGAAGGTGAAGAAGAAGCAAGTACCTTCTTCACAAGACAGCAGGAAAGAGAGAAAAGAGGGGAAACTCCCTCATATGAAACCATCAGTTCTCATGAGAACTCATTCACTATCATGAGAACAGCATGGGGAGGACTGCCCTTTTGATCCAATCACCTCCCAACAAGTCCCTCCCTTGACATGTGGAGATTCCATTTCAAGATGAGATCTGGGTGGGGACACAAAGCCAAACCATGTAAGATAGTTACCAGAGATTGAGAGGGGTAGTGGGAAGGTCAGAGGGCTGTGGGGATGGTTAATGGATACCAAAAAAATAGAAAGTAGGAATAATATCTACTATTTGATGGCACAATAGGGTGACTGTAGTCAATAATAATTTAATTTTGCATTTAAAAAAAAACCTAAAAGAGTATAATTTGTTTGTAACATAAAAGATAAGTGCTTGAGGGGATGGATACCTTATTCTTCATGATGTGATTATTCTGTATTTCATGCCTGTGTCAAAACATCTCATGTATTCCATAAATATATACACCTACTATGTACCCACAGAAATTAAACATTAAAAAATTAAAAAATAGTAATTTGTGTATTTAACTCATCTTTACCTGTGAATTATCGACTTTTAAGAGGATCAAAGTCAGATCTAATTAATATGTATAGTTTCTGCAGAACCTAGGAAGGAACATTATACTTAGTGCCCAATAAATGCATTGAATCAGACTAACTCATGTCAGAATTGCCTTATTGAGGCACATTAGGCCTATAGGTCATTTATTATATTATTTTCTCTTTCTTTTGGTGTAATTCTTGAAAAAGTAAGAGAATTTTTTTCAGAATATTCTACAAAAGCAAAAATTAATAAGCACAACCTCATTCAAGAGCTAAATTTAAGCTGCTTGTTCCTCATTCAACAAAAGTTATAGCTATGTCTAAAAACTGAAATATGATTTACTGGGAATGAGTTGAAAGTAAGGCCAGTAGGTTCAACGAGATTGCAAATTCCTTGTAAGGAGGAATTTTGTCTTCATCCCTTCTCATTCAAGTATTTTACTTCCCCTTACACTTTCTCATTTTTCCTCCAGAGCAGTTTGCATAGTCATCTGCATGTACAGCATGAAAACAATAAATGACTAGTGAGATTCTATGTCTTTCTTAATGGAGAACATTATATTTTTAACCTATGTCAGTAGAATGTGCCCTTTGTTATTCTAAGGATAGGTGCCAGTTTGAGCCAGAAGGGATCTTTGAGATGTGTAGATGTAAAATAGACTTTTACATGTGAAAAAGTAAGATTCAAAACCTGGTGATGGGATTGGAGTGGCAATGACTTCTTTAAGAGCACATTAAAGAAGGGCTGGGAGTAGAACACAGGCATTATGGCCATTAGACCAGTTCTACTACCATACTGCCACCCTCATTCTCACTCTTACTTTTGATCTCCCTTCATTAATAACACATTTTCAGACAGTCAATTGAGGTAATCACTGCAGACAAAATCTGTAAAAGGCCAAGGATTGGTCCTCAGTTATTTGTCTCTATTTTTCCCTTGGAATATTTATCAACTTTCCCGGTTTAAAAAGATAACTTTTGAAGAAGACTGTAGATAGAAAACAGGGCTAACGTGCATATCTCACTTGGATGAACAGAACAGTGTATGGAGAATCAAACTGCAAACTTTTGCTCCAAGAACCACTGTGGGAAAATACTGGGAAAACCAAAAGAACTCAAAGATCCTTTGAAGGAATTGGCATGCCATTATAAATTCCATAAGTCCGGTGAAAACCTGTGAGTTCCCAAAGAGTGAGAGGGTGAAAACCTGCCTCTGAACAGACCTCCTCACTGGGGAATTTGAAAGTCCAGATCATGGGAGGATTTAACCTTACCTAGGCCTGGAACAGATCTAGGATGTCATGCAAATATAAAAGTAAAAGTAGCAGTGGGGAGAGCCTTATAGGCACTCCATTCTCCACCTTGAGCTCAGTGATGCCATCCCTGATTGTATCTTACAGGGGCCTTTGAGGAAGGCGCCCACGGGAATTAGGGAGGGGTCACAGGGTGTAAGAAGCTTCCAACTGAATTTTGCAGCAATTTTAACTGGGCACTAACTTTCTTGAGCAGGAGCCAGGGAACAAATGGGAACTGCTGCAGATATGAATGCAGGGGCCACAGCTGACATTGTGGGCAGATAGGGAAGGGCAAGACCTGAAAGCCCAGTTTGCTTGCTCAGCAGGGAAGCTTATGGCCTGGGACAAGGTCTGAGTTTTGCACAAGCAAGCTGCCTGGATCTAAACTTGGCACTGTTAGTGGAACACTGTGGGAGTGAGGCTGGCCTTGCCAACTGTGTGAGAGGTGGGTGAGGCCTTTCACTACCAGCTATCCCCACTTCTTTGGCGAACTATATGGCACAACAGAAGCAGCCATAATCCCCTCTGGAACATAACCCTATTAGTCTGAGAACCACATCTCCATCCCTCATAGTGGCTTTGGCAAGCACCACCTAAGGAGAATCTGAGCTCACACTTGCCTAACCCTGCCTACAGCTGATACTATTTCTCTACTTGCCCTGGTAGATGAACACAAAAGACATACACCTTTGAGAGCTTTATGGACTTATCTATCACCTTAGTAATGAGAATACCTCCCGCGGCCAACATAGGGCAATCTGATATCCCACTGCTAATACTACAGTTGGTGCTCTTTTGCAAGCACCACCTCCTGGCTGGAGGCCAACCAATTCAGGCCATTACGGGAACACATGGCAGAATAACCCTGTTCCTAGGAAGAAGAAAACAACAGCAAATACCACTACCTGCAAGGTCCTGGCAAACCAGAGGTCCTGAGTCTGTCCACTATACAATTTCACTGCTAGCATAACCAGCATTTGAGAAAGCCAGCACACTAATCATATCTACAACCAAGGACTCTCACAGAGCCTACTTCACATCCCTACCACCTAAACCACAGCAGGTGCTGGTATCCGTGGTTGGGAGACCTGAAGACAGATAACCTCACAGGACTTTTTGCAGACATTTCCCAGCACCAGCCTGGAGCTTGGTATTCCCACTGGGTGGACAGACCCAGAAGAGTAGTAACAATCATGGCAGTTTGGCTTTATGAAGCCCCATCCTTAGGGGAAGGGGGAGAGCACCACATCAAGGGATCACCTTGTGGTACAAAAGAATCTGAACAGCAGGACTTGAGTTCCAGATCTTTCCACTGGTGGGTAGTTTCTCACAGCAGAGGCACAATTGCAGTGCTGGGTACAGTAGGGTAAGTCTGCACCTATACCCCAACAGGCTTGTAGGCTCTGTGATCATGAAGGAACTTGGAGAAAGGGTTCTTGTCTCTGGCACTCCACTGCAGACACAGCTGGGGCTTCCCGCACAGGAATGCAGTGTGGACACACCTACAGATAGCCTTTCTGGAAAAATCCAGGGTGAGCACAGCCCCACAGAAGGAGCACAGTCCAGATTCAGGCCTGCACAAGAGGAAGTCACAATTCCTTCCTATTTGGAATATTAACATTTCTATAGATGAAAGGAGATGCCTTTCTGATCTGAATAACTGAAATACTAGAACAGGAGTGAGGCTGTGAGGCAAATAGCTTTCCTGAAGTCCTGACAGAAGAGTTGAGGTAGCTCCCACTCTTCACACTGATAAAACCTTAGCGCATCTAATTGAGAGCTCCCACAGACACACTCATCAAGGCTGAGACCTTGGCCCACTGTTGGATGTTACATCTACCTGTTTGTCTTAGCCATGGCTGGTGCCTACCCCGGGTTACCTCCCTGATTGGCCTGAACACTGAATTATCAACTCAGTAAATAAAACACCTGGAAAAAATTAAATAAATGAATAAAGTGTACACCATGAGAGAATGTGATAAGCTTTGAGAGATCCCTGCCATTTCAATTCCTTGGAGACAGTGAACTTGATCACACTCCAGGAATATAACTACTACAACCAGCATCAGGAAAAGCCAATGCACAAAGACTCTATAACTAAGGGTCTCATATAGAGTAAGCATCAAGAATCAAATTAGGCTAAAATAAACATTAAAGTCAAATCCTTAAGAGGGACAAAACACTCCAAATCCAAAAACCCACAGTACAATCAAAAATAAATTCAATAACAATTTTAAGAAACAAACTACTCAGATGAGAAGAAATCAGGAGTAATTCTGGTAATATGACAAAACAGAGTTCAGTAATACCCCCAGAAGTTCACACTAGCTCTGCAGCAATAGATCCAAATCAGGAAGAAATCTCTGAATTGCCAGATAAAGAATTCAGAAGATTGATTATTAAGCTATGCAAGGAGATATCAGAGAAAGGTAAAAACTAACTCAAAGAAATTTTAAAAAATACAGGATATGAATAAAAAAATTTCTAGAGAAATAGATATCTTAAAAAACAATCACAACTTCTGGAAATGAAAGATACGTTTCGAGAAATACAAAATGCAGTGGAAAGTTTCAAGAATAGGCTAGAACAAGTAGAAGAAAGAACTTCAGAGCTAGAAGACACAGCTTTTGAATTAATGAATCAGACTAAGACAAAGAAAAAATAATAAAAAAAATGAACAAAGCCTCCAAGAAATTTGGGATTATGTTAAATGGCCAAACCTAAGAATAATTGATGTTCCTGAGGAAGAAGAGAAATCTAAAAGTTTGGAAATCTTATTTGAGGGAATAATTGAGGAAAATTTCCCTGGCCTTGCTAGAGATCTAGACATCCAAATACAAGGAGCGCAAGGAACTACTGGGAAATTAATTGCAAAAAGATCATCACATTAGGTAACCTATGAAGGAAAATCTATCAGATTAACAGCAGATTTCTCAGCAGAAACCTTACAGCCACAAAGGATTGGGGACCTATCTTTAGCCTACTTGAACAAAATAATTTTCCACTATAAATTTTGTATCCAGAAGGCCTAAACTTTATAAATGAGGGAGATATAAAGTGGTTTTCAGACAAACAAATGCTGAGAGAACTCTTGACTACCAAGCCAGCACTACAAGAAATGCTAAAACAGTCTCTTTGTAGGTCATTAAAAATTTGTTTTATGTATCTCGGTGCTCCTGCATTGGGTGCATATATATTTAGGATAGTTAGCTCTTCTTGTTGCATTGATCCTTTTACTGTTATGTAATGCCCTTCTTTGTCTCTTTTGGTTTTTGTTGGTTTTAAGTCCATTTTATCAGAGACTAGGATTGCTACCCCTGTCTTTATTGCTTTCCATTTGGTTGGTAAATCTTCTTCCATCCTTTATTTTGAGTCTATGTGAGTCTTTGCATGTGAGATGGGTCTCCTGAATACAGCACATTGATGGGTCTTGACTTTTTATCCAGTTTGCCAGTCTGTGTCTTTTGATTGATGCATTTAGGACATTTACATTCAATGTTAATATTGTTATGTTTGAATTTGATCCTGCCATTTTGTTACTGGCTGGTTGTTTTGCCCATTAGTTGATGTGGTTTCTCCATTGTGTTGTTGTTCTTTACCATTTGGTACATTTTTGCAGTGGCTGGTACTGGTTGTTCCTTTCCATGTTTAGTACTTCCTTTGGTAGCTCTTGTGAGGCAGGTCTTGTAGTGATGAAATCTCTCAGCAATTTCTTGTCTGTAAAGGATTTTATTTCTCTTTCACTTATGAAGCTTTGTTTGGCTGGATATGAAATTCTGGATTGAAAGTTCTCTTCTTTAAGGATGTTGAATATTGGCCCCCACTCCCTTCTAGCTTGTAGGGTTTCTGCTGAGAGATCTACTATGAGTCTGATGGTCTTTCCTTCGTGGGTGACTTGACCTTTCTCTCTGGCTGCCCTTAGGATTTTTTCCTTCATTTCAACCCTGGTGAATCTGACAATTATGTGCCTTGGGGTTGTTGGTCATTAGAGAAATGCAAATCAAAGCGACATTGAGATACCATCTCATGCCAGTTAGAATGGCGATCATTAAAAAATCTGGAGACAACAGATGCTGGAGAGGATGTGGAAAAAAGGAACACTTTTACACTGTTAGTGGGAGTGTAAATTAGTTCAACCATTATGGAAGACAGTGTAGCAATTCCTCAAGGATCTAGAAATAGAAATTCCTTTTGACCCAGCAATCCCATTACTGGGTATATACCCAAAGGATTATGAATCATTCTATTATAAAGATACATGCACAGGTATGTTCGTTGTAGCGCTGTTTACAGTAGCAAAGACCTGGAACCAACCCAAATGCCCATCAATGATAGACTGGACAAAGAAAAGGTGGCACATCTACACCATGGAATACCATGCAGCCATAAAAAAGGATGAGTTCATGTCCTTTGCAGGGACATGGATGAACTGGAAACCATCATTCTCAGCAAACTGGCACAAGAACAAAAAACCAAACACTGCATGTTCTCACTCAAAAGTGGGTGTTGAACAATGAGAACACATGGACACAGGGAGGGGAACATCACACACCAGGGCCTGGTGGGTGGGGGACTAGGGGAGGAATAGCAGGGGGTGGGGGGATTGGGGAGGGATAGCATTAGGAGAAATACCTAATTTAGATGACAGGGCAATGGATGCAGCAAAACACCACTATGGCACATGTATACTGATGTAACAAACCTGCGTGGTCTGCACACGTACCTCAGAACCTAAAGTATAATTAAAAAAAAAAAAAAGAACTGAAAATAAAACTACTGTTTGATCCAACAATATCACTACTGGGTTTCTACCCAAAGGAAAAGAAGTCATTATATGAAAAAGACACACGCATATGCATGTTTATAGCAGCACAATTCACAAGTACAAAAATGTGAAAGCAGCCTAAATGCCCATCAACCAATGACTGTATAAAAATGTGATGTCTATACACCATGGAATACTGCTCAGCCATAAAAGTAAATGATATTATGGCATTTTCAGCAATCTGGATAGCGTTGGAGACCATTATTCTACATGAAGTAACTCAGGAATGGAAAACCAAACATTGCATATTCTTACTTAAATGTGGGAGCTAAGCTATGAGAATGCAAAGATTTACGAGTGATATAATGGACTTTGGGGATTCAGGGAAGGGGGATAAGGGGGTGAGGAATAAAAGACGACACATTGGATACAGTGTACACTGCCTGTGTGATGGGTGCACCAAAATCTCAGAAATCACTATCAAAGAACTTATCCATGTAACCAGAAACCACCTGTTCCCCGAAAACTATTAAAATTACATAAATTTAAAAGACCTAGAGACAGAAATACCATTTGACCTAGCAACCCCAAAACTGGGTATATACCTGAAGGAATATAAATCCTCCTGTTATAAAGACACATGCATGTGTATGTTCATTGCAGCACTATTCACAATAGCGAAGACATGGAATCAACCTAAATGCCTGTCAATGATAGATGGAATAAAGAAAATGTGTGACATATACAGCATGGAATACTATGCAGACACCAAAAAGAATGAGATCATGTCCTTTAGGGACATAAATGGAACTGGAGGCCATTACCCTTAGCAAACGAATGCAGGAACAGAAAATCAAATACCGTATGTTCTCACTTATAAGTGGGAGGTAAATGATGAGAACACATGGACACATATAGGGGAACAACACACACTGGGGCCTATTGGAGGGCAGAGGGTGGGAAGCGGGAGAGGATAAGGAAATGTAAGAGATATTAGGCTTAATACCTTGGTTATAAAATAATCCATACAACAAATCCCCATGATCCACATTTACCTATGTAACAAACCTGCACAACCTACACATGTACCCCTTAACTTAAGAAGAAGTTAAAAAGAAAACTTCCATGTGGATGACTCAGATCTCTGTTCATCACAGTCACAAATGACTTACCTAAACTTTAGTCTCTCATTTTCAGCTGCTAATTGGATTGCTCTACTTGGATCTCTTGCCGTTAAAAAAATTTCAAACATGTTTTCAAACAAATACATCCTTCTCTTCAAAATTAACTTCCCTATTGTTTTTTTCAATGACAGTAATAGTCTTCCAGTTACTCAGGCATAGAGTCATCTTTGACTCCACACCATCCTTATTTTATCCCTCATCAAGTGCTGTTGATTCTTATTTTGCAATACCTCCTGACCCTTTCTTTCTTTCTTTCTTTTTTTTAACCAGCTTAGTTCAGCATCCTTATCTTATTATGCCTTATCTTCTTGAAGGTGATCTATGCATCCTCTTTCACACTTACATAATCAGGAGGTGAACCTGGCTAATTTCTACTTATACTTCAAGATTTAGATTGAAGGTATAATTCTCTATGAATACTCCCATGTGCATGGTTCTATTCTTTCATTTATTACAGTGCTGTAATTACACTTTTTGCTTACATG
>NW_016108020.1:339769-342847 GCF_001604975.1 Cebus imitator
AGACAGTAAGCTCATTAGTGGCAGTGAGTTGCTTTATTCATTTTTTGCTCCTTTCCTCTCCTAATTGAGCAACTTGGAAGAGTAACTGTGTGGTTTTAAGAGCTTTTGAGTAATAGAGTATCTAATTTCCCAGGGTGGATGTCTAGGGGCAGAGGAAGGAGCGTGTGTGTGTGTGTGTGTGTGTGTGTGTGTGTGTGTGTAAATGTGGGTGCTGTTATGCAAGAATCTAAATAATGGTGTAAAGTGATAATAAAATGTGGATACATCTAGTATGGTTGAATCTATTTAAAAGAAACCTGAAAATTCACAAAGAGTGCAGGGGACCATGAATCATGAATGGACACTTTACAAATCACCAGAGAAGAAAGGAAAGGGAGTGGAACAGACTGAATCTACACATTTGAGCAGAAAGGGAAGGCAAAGATCTTAAAACAAAGAAGGCATAAATAGTCTGGTGGGGCTGGAGGAGAGATCAAAAGTGAACTATGTCAGTGACAAATGGAAATCCAAAGACTCAACAAAGGAAGTGTTTGATTATAGGGTCTGAGTGGGACTGATGGGTGTTTTTGGATTGAACCAACAGCAGAGACAAAAAGATTAAATCAGTATCTGGAGGTACTTTTATGATTCTACTAAGTTATATGCCTCCCAAGATTTCCTTTACCTTTCTAGTAAATACTGGCAAGCACCGGATAGTCTGTGTGTTGGAAGACTGCCAAGAAGTGGGGTGATGAGGGCAGGGCCAAAGCAGAAGAGGAAGTGGGGAGGCTGGGACTCAGGGTTCCTAAAACTGATACTTCCTTTTCTTCTGCTGAGCAGCGGCAGGATGCAGAAAACATATTTTAAGAGGGTGCAGATCAGTGGAGCCCTGTTTTTATTTGAGCAACTCCCCAGTGGCCTCTTTCCTCCTCTCCATGTAGCCTATTACTGTCAAATGAAAAAGAGTTGGTTGTGCCATCCTGTAATTCTGAGCTCAGGGAAGGTAGGGACAATACTGTATTAATCTTTTGATACAGTAGGCACTCATTAATGTTTGTTGAATCAACATCTGAATGAATAGCAGAGTCAAGAAATATAAGCGTTTTATAAATTACAAAGCTATGTAAAGTGTAAGTTTTTATTATTCTCTTTCTTATTCATATAAGGCTCACCTACTTTGACCACGCCAATCCACAATCATATCTCTCTTTGCACATAGGAAAATGTGTATTTGATGTTTATTGAGTGATTGTTTATTGATTAACTAAAGTTATTCATCCTCTATGGAGATTTAATCTACAAACCATCAGGCTATACTAATGATCCCAGTGGCTTTCCTCCACGGTAGTAAAAGATTTGGAGGAGGAAAGCACAAAGATCCTCCAATCTGTGATCACTTTAGCCCTATCATTACAATCAGTAGCTTTCTTACTTGGTATTTTCAGAGATGTGCTGCTCACAGGGATACGCTTTTTGGGAATACATTTCCAAGAATATGTATTCTCATTGGTATTAAAAACTATGGGGGAACTGATACTTTGTTGCTGACAGCTCTCAGGTGTTTCTTTTGTAGACTCGTATTCTCCTTAAGGGGAGAGTGTCAAACCCATCGATTCAGTCTATTCTGTTGTCAGACAGTTGGAATCTAAACACATGACACTGTCAAACCAAAAAGGACCTTGGATTGTGGCATTCAGAACTAATGACAGTGTGTCTGTCCCCTTCCATTGTACTGTGCCAAAAAGCTTTATCCAGTGTAATCAAATTAAAAGGATGCATAAGACCAGGCCTTAAGGGAAATGAAAGTTACCAAAAGGCAGTAGAGATCTTGAGGAATGCATGAGTGTCGGTGACGGTGTATAATGGAGGATACTTTTAACCCTGGTTTGGGTGATAGAAATGTATTACGACGTACATACATACTTTTGAACTTTTTTAAAGCACTAACTAGAGAGCCTACCTTTTTCCAGGAATACCTCTATAACTCTCTGTCTAATTACCAGCAGCTTGGAATCTTCTGAAGTTCTGAGGTCATTGCTCACAGCTAACTCTGAGGCCTGCTTCTATCATCTTGGCCATTGGATGTCTGGCTCTTGCAAAATAATTGTTCTCTAGGAGATTGCTTTTTATTTAAGGTCCTTTGTCTTAAGTAAGAATTCAAATTTGGATCAAACATGAATGGTAACCAATTTGGAATGAAAAGAAGATTTATTATCTTCTGATGCCTGAACATTTCCTAGGAGCTTTGGAATAAGTATGTAAGACACATCTGAGATGACTGAGTGTTGTTATTATTAGCTCAATTCCACTTAGCTTGTTAAATCCATGACAACACAAAGATAATCCTTTGTAAAAACGAGCACTGTTAATCTGAAATACATGAGAAGTCTTAACAAGTCATATACTTTAGACATCTTGAAATGTTATTCAAAACTGGATATTCTTTTCCCTTTTAGGGAAAAGGGATTGATGAGAACTAAAAGAATGCCCAAATATTTCCTGTTTTTTTCTTTAGCTTAAGGACCCTAAGTCTAGGTCTGAGCTCTTGTTTCTTTTCTATCAGTTACAATTTAAGTAGGAGCTCAAATGTCTGGGTTGTATTGATTCTGCAAGCACTCTAAACAAGATGACATTTTATTCATCAAAAGGAAAATTGAGTATGTGTTAAATGTCCAAGGGCCTGTTTAGTCTTCTTTCTGTCTCTTTTCCTCTATTTCTGTAACAATCTCTTCCTAACTTATCTCCAATATTTAAAATATTTTTTCTTCTTTTTTCTCTCATATGTACCCAACCCCCAATATAGAAGAAGGACTGTGGGGCACAAAGAAAGGAGAAGTCATGATGGATGGAGTGGGATGAGACAGAATTAAGCAGCAGGCTAGAAGAATTTATACAGTGACCTTTTCTACTAATCCCTAAAGAATTCTTAATTAAAGGCAAAAGTAATCGTCATCTGAGGGTGTTTTAGCACCTTGATTGTAACATGAATTAATGGACCTAAGATGTCTGAATTTATCTAATCAAATTAGATAAAGGAATGGCTTCCTTTATTGCCTTTTCTGTAGGGATGAGGATATGTACTTCTTGCTATGAGTCTAT
>NW_016108020.1:342857-361011 GCF_001604975.1 Cebus imitator
TTTTTAACAGAGTCTTGCTCTGTCGCTAGGCTGGAGTGCAGTGGTGCAATCTCAGCTCACTGAAACCTCCGCCTCCGAGGTTCAATCTGTTCGCCTGCCTCAGCCTCCTGAGTAGCTGGACTACAGGCGCATGCCACCATGCCGAGCTAATTTTTGCATCTTTAGCAGAGACGAGGTTTTACCATGTTGGCCAGGATGGTCTTGATCTCTTGACCTCATGATCTACTCCCCTCAGCCTCCCAAAATGCTGAGCCACTGTGCCCGGCCAGCAGTTTTATTTCTGCACTGCAAAGCAACTGGTATATTGACTAATCTATCTTTTGTGGGGTTGACTAGTATAGATATATCTTTCAACAGTTTGCTCATATCTGATTGAACTGGGAAAGCTTTTCTCAGTGACCCTTAAATCATACCACATAGATATTATTGAAACACAAATAACACTCTAGTGAGGGATAAAGTGACTTTAGGTCTTTATTTTACACACACACACACACACACACACACACACATACTTATATATTCTAAAAAGGTATTTGTATTATAACCAAATCTATGATTGAATAAGTGGCTTTATGAAAGAGTAGTGGGATATTGTGTTACATTCAGAACGTGGTGCAAAAAACTATTTTAATCCTTAGCATATAATACTAAGAATCAACAGGTTTGGTTGAAGTAGCAAGTAATGACAAAAGGTGGATAGTGCTTTCACAAAAATAATTCTTAAATACTACTCTTAAATATTTTATTCCTTTCAGAGTTCACATTGAGGTGTGCATAAGTATTATAGGGCTAGTGGCAACTGTAATTCAGAGCGTTGGATCCTACTGACAGGTCCTAAGAGTAGGATGAGATTGCTGAGACTTAAGAGTGATGTCCCTGACCTAGAAATATAGTCTAGGGAGTGGAAGGTAGCTAGCCCTACTGTCTCCCCATGCAATCAGTTTTGTTATGGGTTTTAGCCTCCTGGAATGAATGGAATTTAAACAAAATCCTTTTGATGGTGGTTTCTATTTTCAAGTTGCTTTCAAATTTTATATTTATCATTTTAAGAGATTTAGAAAATATTACTATCAGCTCATTACTGCATTTGATACACAAATGAACTGAGAAATACTAACGGCTGTTAACTTGCTAGAGAACACGCAGTTGTTTACATGTCAAAGGAAGGGTGGACTCCCAGTTATCCCAGTTACCCAGTTTCTCTCCCACTGAAATCCATGCAGCAGGATAGTTTAGAGCAGCCACTGTTAGGTGTTAAGAACATGAGAATAACAAAATGGACCAAAGTAGAGGTTCATGCAGGGCAATGTCTTTTAGGAGATTACGATGGTTCTCTTCATAGTATTGAATTCACAAGGTTGGGTATGTACCTTAAGAATCAGTGCCTTCCCTTTATTATCCTTTATTATTGACCAATTATACTGAAAACACAGATTCATAATTTTCTGCACTGTGGAAGAGTCTTGCTTTTGTGCCAGATAAATAGTTTCTAATGCATCAAAATTTCATTAAGGAAAGGTAGTGAAAAATGAGAATTGATGATTGTGGGTTAGGAATACACTAACATGCTAGATTAAGTCTAAAAGCAAATTGAAAACTTTTCTTAACTTACCATTATCTTTGTGCTCACTGGCTCCCAAACTGACTTATTTTTTTCTGAGGAACCCTGATTCGCTGGTGTAGTCAATACTTAGGAGAACTGGGGAACAGTTTTTTGTCATGGATGAATGTAAATATAGTACTTGAGGTTGTGTATGATGTACAAACCGATGACTTTAGTTCTAATTAAGCCATTAACAGTAAAACAACAACAGAAAACATTTTTTGACTAAGACTTCTTGCAATAAATTTAATATTGTCTAGAAACAAATTTTTCTAATATATTTTAAATGTAATGCAGTCCTTTGTATTTTATAATGCATTGTAAAAATACAAATACTTTTTTATTTAAAATAGTGTACAACCTAGTTGATTTAGTTACAGTTTCTTTTTAAATAATCATTTGTTAGACATATGGTATCATAGCTTCTCTCTAGGTTTCAAAATAATCAGAATACTGGAAGGCAGAACAACTGAATTCAGTAGGTGGAGCTCACCAAGCCATTTGTCTACTCTTGAAAACAGCTTTTTTGCCACTAAGTAGAAAAATGCTCCTGGCTAAAGATTTTATTAAAATGTATGAATTGTTGGCTCTGTGTAAACGTAGTCTATGCCAGGTGTGTCTAACACACTAACTAGATCATGCAGTTTTTTTTATACTCATTTATAGTTGAGAGAGCTTTATTTTTACCATCTCTGGCCAGAACTGGCCAATTTCTAGTTGTATGATGTATTTCAAGAAAACTTTTTAGCCTCTCCAAGTTTAGTTTCTCATTCATAACAGGGACAGTAACACTTACCTTGTCTAAATTATAGGATGTTGAAAGGATCAGGTGCGATAATAAATGTGAAACTACCTTGTGAAAATTTTACTCTCCACTGGTTTACCTTCAGTAGTCACTATATATTTATTTTCCATTTTGAAAGAAACTGCCACTACATTAGAGAAACTCCACTGAACTCTTAAAATGGAATTTGAAAATATGTCTTATATTTCTGGCTTAATTGCAAAGGCACTGAAGGCTTGTGGAGTGTCTCCTCTGTATTTTGCCACATTGAGCCCTAGCAGAAGCACCGAGCAATATTTGTTGACAGACTGATCATATTATTAATCTCTGGCTAAGATATAAACCAGAAAAAATTCATACTAGCACCCAAACTTAAAGCAGGCAAGGCAGATAACTTATCCCCAAACTCCTGGGAATTTGCTAAAATTTACCATTAGCAACATTTTATTAAATACTGTTCTGGTCCTAGTACTGAATAGAGTCTCCTTACCTGCTAACTTCAGGGTCCACAGTTTACTGTCCTTTTGCGTTTGCTCTCAGAAGCCTGCTCCAAGTCTTCAGTAAATTCAGTCTAGAAGTCCTTGCAGAGCTAATCCTCGTTGGTGAGCTGCATAGAATCTGGATACTTTGTAAGGTCATAAAAGCACAGTCCATTCACAGAGTGCCTGCTCTTTAGGCAAACTTCTTTTCAAAGATGAGGTGCTGCTATTTTTAAGAGGGGAAGGGCAGGGCACATTTGCTAACCAATATATAGAGATTCTTCTTCCTCTTTCAGATTAGGCTTCAAACTGTTAAAGCACTCCCGGAGTCTGACTTCTCTGGTGAAAGTGGGGGAGGGGAAGGGACAGAGAGGAAGGACGAATAGAAACTGGAGATTTGCAAGTTGCGTGTATGTTTAGTAAACTTTTCTTCCTAGCTCCAGCAATACAATTCTCAGGAAATTATTCAGCTGCTCTACCATGGGAAGCAGGGAGGAGTGTTCTCTCTTCAGCTTAGTTCTGTCTGATTTCAATGATTGTGAGGTCATTAGACTATTTGTAGGTGGGGAAAGTTAATCCTGCCAGTATATGCTAATATAACTGGCATTATGTGAAACTTGATCTTAAGGAACATAAATTTCCATCTCTCTTTCTCTGTCTCTCTCTCCTTAATGACACTTGTGGCTCTATCCACATTCTAAAAAGCCTTTTCCTTTCTGGTTCCTTTTTGAGTTTTGTTTCCTGAAATCCTCATAACAATAAATTGCCTCCATTGGGTTAAAATGGTTTTTTCTTTTTTTGTGCCAGTGAAGATCATCTGGAATGATGGAGCTTACTGTCAGTGGTTCCGTGTTTGGAATTTGGAGGATCAGGCAAGTGCTCTCGACTTTCGGCTAGGCTCTGAGGCGTTAGAGCTGTGGGGTGCTCAGTCTGGCTTCTGGAGAATAGGGACATAGCAGTGTGGTATGTGCTGAATGAAGCCTGGGGCAGCACTTTGATGTTACAAACCAAATTGATAAGACTGTGATGTGAATTTGGTACTTCAATTATCTTGAATTATATTAAGAAGATTCTGTATGGAGATGGACATAAATATGTTGATTTTAACACTTTGTAAACATGCCCCGTAACTAATAACTAGTTTTATGTACTTATAAAATATGGGCCCAGCAGTAGCCTTCTGGCTTGCTACCTGCTGTAGGAACAAAGTCATTTACTCAAACTTTGCATCTTTAGGTACAAGAATTACCTCACAACCAACCTGGGGCAATTGCTCTAAGACTCCTTGAATCTTTTTCTCCTTTCACAGAGTTCTGGATTGTGGTGGTGATGGTGATGGTTGGAGGAAAAGGCTATCCAACCACATTAGAAGGGATGATAACATTTGGATTCAGGACCAGCCTTTCTAATCCTCTCCTAGGGAGTCTTACTAACTAAACTGACATTCAAACTAGTATTTCTTCGACTGAGTTTGGATCCCCAAAGATCTATAGGAAAGTTCATCAGTGAGACAAAATGTGAATTATTACTTCTCCTCCAGTCTGAAATGGTATGGCCATTTTGAGCTACAGTGGAAGGGCAATTCATACCTAGGAAATGAAGAAAAGAGAAAGAGGCTATATCCTTGAGCTTCAAGTTGGCACCAAAATAGCTGTGGCAGAGAGGGTGTTACTTGTGGTTTTTCTTTATGCTCCCCTGCTTGTTTCTTTTATTAGCTAATTCTCTGTTCCAGAGGGATGGGAAAAACAGTGATCCACCCATCCCCAAATGGGTCTTTGCCTTGTACAACTTCATCAATTTATACCACATTTGCTATAAATGACGTCAGACTTCTTGTCTCCTTTTTTCATCTCTTTATCTTTTCTTATCCATCCATCTTCATTACTTATCTACTCTCACATTCTCTTTCACTTTAGGAAGGGTTGAAGTGCCCAGAATGATACCTCTCTGCTGCTGCCTCTCTCCTCTCACTTATTTTCCTAGACTCCTTTACTTTCTTATTGAGGTAGGGAAGACCAAATAGAGAATGGTGAGGGAGATGGGGGATAACATGTAGTTGGATGGGAGATCTGTCCTAATGAAGTAAGACTTTGGTAGAAGGTTAAATAATTTTCAGTCACAACAGCATTCAGATGTGAGTGACAGGATTCATATCTTTTATGAATCTAGAGCTGAAAGAGGTATGAAAAATCATCATCTGGTTCAGACTTTATATTAAATTGAATTCTTGAGGGTATGACATGTCTGATTTATTATTGTGTCCTCCGCTATTGGCTCATTGCCTTGTTTGGTTTGTTGAATAAATAAATCTAGTCCAACTCTTTCATATTATAAATGAGAAAACAGGCTAGAAAGAGGCTCTCTCAAGATGCCTTTATTTTACCACAAAATAAAAAAAGAATCATTTTTCTTTCTCCAGGACTGAATTTTTTTTCACAGCCAATACTAATGGGCACTTTGGAAGGGTAGATAAAGGGCATGAATATAGTCAAAGCCCAGCTGTATACATACATATATACTTGTTAAATTAAGTTTAGCCTAAAGCTGTCTCCTGGAAATATATTAAGTTTAGCCTAAAGGCTAAACTGTATGAAGTGAATTATAATGTAACTAGAAGTATAAACAGACTATAACCTACTCTTGTGCCAATCATCAAGGTTTGACTAAACAAAGGTGACCACCTGTTCCAACCATGTTCAGATAAGGCAAATGCCAAGCTATAACCAATCCAGCTATTTCTGTATCTCACTTTGACTTGCTGTATGTCACTTTCTTTTTTCTGTCTATAAATCTTCAACCATACCTCAGTGCTGGAGCCTCTCTGAACCTTTTCTGGTTTGGAGACTGCCTGATTCACAAATTGTTTGCTCAATTAAACTCTGTTAATTTTAATTTGTCTGGGGCTTTTCTTTTATCACATTCATTCACAGAGGCTAGGATAGCCATGATTCACCTTTTAGTTCCAGTTTGTAAAAACATGGAGACAATTAAAAAAAAAAATCAGGCTGGCTGTGGAAATATGGCTGTTACAACTTTCTTTCTTCCTGCCTCAGGGCCTATTCCATGGGTATAAAAAAAAACCCTGTATTGTCATTTTTAGTGAGGGAAGGGCCCTTCTACTGATAGTGCTGGATGAGGTTGAATGAACCCTGTGAACAGAACAGCATAGCCCACATAGAAGAGATGGCACAGATCATCTAAGTAATGTTACGTTACCACCTACATTATTCTCTGCTGTCACCACTAGCCATGCGGTAACCGCTAGAGACACTTGGTTATTTAAATTTAAATGTAAATTAATAAAATAAATAAATTATTATGTTTTTAAAATTGTATTAGCCACATTTCAGGGGCTCAATAGCATAGCCACATGTGAATGTCGCTACTGCATCAAACAGCAAAAAGTTAGGACAGATGTTAAAATTAACACCTAGTTTGGGGTAAAGAATATCATTAGTAGAAGTTCATATAATTAAGAAACAAACCCAGGTTTCTGGGCATCTAATGAAGAGTAAGCAGATTTATTTCCACCTCTACATATTTATTTCTGTTCAGTGTGGATCTCTGAGCATGGTTCAAGCACATTGAGTGTGTGCGACTCTATGTGTGGGCTTTAAAGTGTTTTGCAGGGGTGGGATCTGGTTAGCATGGATGAGGGAGCTCCTTTACATAAATTCATGCAGTTCTTGCCTTTCCGTCCTGACAGGACCAAAAGAGAAAATACACATAAGCGTACAATGAAAAGAAAACAAAATATTATACAAATGAAAGGTGTCATAATTATGATGAGCTCCGGCTTACTTCCTGCTGCTTAGTGTTTGCCCCTGAGTTCAGCTGAAGATGGATATGGATGGGGAAGTGGGCTGGATTGGAGGAAGTTTTGGCAGATGAGGTGAAAAATAGTCTGCTGGGTGTGTGGTGTCAGGGAACTTGCTTAATGGTCTCCAAGCCTGGGAACTGGAGCCAGTTAGACTTGCTCTTACCTCAACTTTTCCTCCAAGAGAGGACCAGTAATGGAGGAATTAGGTAAAGACCTTCAGTGAGAGCTAGACCTTTCCTTAATTAGGGAGATTGTCTATAATCACTTAAAAATGTGTTAAGTTTAGAAATAATGCATGTTCTCACTTATAAGTGGGAGCTAAATGTTGAATACACATGGACATAAAGATAGGAACAATAGACACTGTACTATTTGAGGGGGGACCTGGGAGAGGGATGAGGGTCAAAAAACTACCTACCAGGTGCTATGATTACTACGTGGGTGACAAAATCATTTGTATACCAAGTCTCAGTGAGAGGTAATTTACCCATGTAACAAACCTGCATATGTACTCCCTGAACCTAAATATGAAAGTAAAATTTAAAAAAATTCAGAAAAAATTCAGATTCATTAAAGAGAAGTGGCCTAAAGTCTGACTGTCATAGGAGAGGTCATCCACTATTGATGGGGAGAATTAAAACACAGCATGGATTATACAATGAGGAGATGGAGGTAATGATGACTTTAATGCCCTGGGTTGGTGGGCATGGGAAAGATACAGGGAGGGTGTTTAGATTTTAGAGTCAACCCCTCACACTTACTCACCAGGCAGGTTTGGGATACAGGGAGCCTGGGCCAAATTTCATCTTGCGCTGCAAATCTGGGTGAGTTCTAGAGTTCTGCAGATCCTATTTCAATAGAATGTTGGAACTGCAGAGGGCCAGGGAAAGCATCAGTGTCTTCCTCTTATTCTACACATGAAGAAACTTATGAAGCAAATTAGTTGTAGGGTTGCTTTGTTTTGTTTGTTGAATAAATAAATCTAGTCCAACTCTCTCATGTTACAGATGAGGAAACTGAATCCAGAGAGGATCCCTCAAAAACTTTGAGGCTCTCTCAAGATGATTTTTTTTTCTATCCTTGGATAGATTATTCCATCATTCTGAGTCTTAGTATTCTTACTACAAAAAATGATCACAATAATCTTGGCTCTGTATATTTCATATAATTTAAAAATCAAATAAAATGAAAGCCATGAAAGGGCTTTATAAACTGTAAGGTATTATGCAGATAAAATTATTTTATTGCCTATGTCTTCATCCTCTTCTCCTATCCAATGCCTTCTCTCACCCAAAATGTTGCATGCCTTCTTATAAATATTTTCTTTGAGAGAGATATTTGGGTAACTTTGAGATAATTTGGGGTTTTGGAGGGTGTTATGCTCCCACGGCAGGGAATTATTGCCATTAACTATCTAGTTGCAAAGGATCACGTTTACATATGGAGTTATATTTACCACAATGGCAGCATCTGCCAGGTATTATTTGTGTGTATTTCCTGCTTGCTTTTGTGTGTTAGGGCTTGGTGTAAGAACAAAGCTTAGGAACAGTTGAAGCACTATTTGTAAAAATTGCCTTAGCTGTTGGAGTTCTCTGAAGGTAAAGGGAAAACATTCATATGACTCGAACTTGGAATCCCAAGACCTTGGTTTATTTTGGCTCCATCACTTTTGGTATGACCTGGGGCAGAGCAAGTCACTTAAATCTTATGAGTCTCAATTTTCTGATTTGTAATTAATAAGACTAAAGAATAATGCTATCCACCCTGTACTGCATAGGGAACAGTGAGCTAATGCACATGAAAGTGCTTGTGAACTGTAAATAGCTGTAAAAATAACATCTTGGTTGTTTCCTAGTAACAGGGGAAATTCCCCAGGGACATGCTCTGAAGTTGTCTTTGGCATATTTCCTTTACCTCAGCAGGGATCAGCTAACCCTCTAGCCAAGGAAATTGATTTAAATATTTGATTTTAGGGCCCAGTCCTTAACCTAGCTTCACCTCTCTTGCTGAAACATCCTGGCTTTCATAAAATAAAGACAGTACTAGCTTGAGCAAAATTTTTGAAGCTAATCAAATATATTTTCACCTACTCCTTTTTCTTTCTTCATTTTAGAATCCTCTTCCCTAGAGGAGGTAGAGTGCTGCAGAAGAAACTACATTCTCAGAGGTTGCATGCCCTAGTGGTTAATAGCTTATGCTCTGGAGGTAAATAGATTTGGGCTGAATCTTTGTTTCACCATTTGCTGGTTGTGATTTTGGACAAGTTATCCAGCTTCTAGCTCTTGGTTCCCCAGATTCCTTGTCTGTAAGATGGGGCCAATAATTTGACTACCTTATGAGGTTGTTAAAAGTCTTAAATGTAAATGCCTGGCACAAATTATGTTTCCAATAAATGTAGCTTTATTTTTATTTACACTATGGTTTTGCTCCCTCAGAGTTATTTATATTTTAAAGTTGCCAGACTGGAATTAGACACTGTCTGAAGAATGATTTCTGGTTTGAAGCATTAAGAACTTTCCTACATCTTAACTCTGCTAACTTGGTAGTTTGTATAGTTGAGTCTTCAGGCAACATCAGGTACAAATTTGAATACAAAACATAATCTTGATGTTTTTGGGGCATAATATTTCCACAGGCCTTTCACTTTATACTTTCCTGGTGATTTTTCTTTTTTACATATATATTTTTTACTGCACTTTAGGTTCTGGGGTACATGTGCAGAACATGCAGGACTGTTGCATAGGTACCTACATGGCAGTGTGATTTGCTGCCTCCACCCCCTCATCACCTATATCTGGCATTTCTCCCCATGGTATCCCTCCTGAATCTCCCTACTCCTTGCTGTCCCTCCCCTAGTCCCTTCCAACAGACCCCAGTGTGTGATGCTCCCCTCCCTGTGTCCATGTGTTCTCATTGTTCAACACCTGCCTATGAGTGAGAATATGCGGTGTTTGATTTTCTGTTCTTGTGTCAGTTTGCTGAGAATGATGGTTTCCAGATTCATCCATGTCCCTACAAAGGACACAAACTCATCATTTTTTATGGCTGCCTGGTATTCCATGGTGTATATGTGCCACATTTTCCTTGTCCGGTCTATCGTTGATGGGTATTTGGGTTGGTTCGAGGTCTTTGCTATTGTAAACAGTGCTGCAATGAACATACGTGTGCATGTGTCTTTATAATAGAATGATTTATAATCCTTTGGATATATACCCAGTAATGGGATTGCTGGGTCAAATGGAATTTCTATTTCTAGGTCCTTGAGAAATCGCCACACTGTCTTCCACAATGGTTGAACTAATTTACACTCCCACCAACAGTGTAAAAGTGTTCCTATTTCTCCCCATCCTCTCCAGCATCTGTTGTCTCCAGATTTTTTTAATGATCACCATTCTAACTTGTGTGAGCTGGTATCTCAATGTGGCTTTGATTTGCAATTCTCTAATGACCAGTGATAATGAGCATTTTTTCTTATGTTTGTTGGCCTCATATATTTTTTCTTTTGAGAAGTGTCTGTTCATATCCTTTGCCCACTTTTGAATGGGTTTGTTTTTCTCTTATAAATTTGTTTAAGTTCTTTGTAGATTCTGGATATTAGCCCTTTGTCAGATGGGTAGATTGCAAAAATTTTTTCCCTTTCTGTTGGTTGCCGGTTCGCACTAATGATTGTTCCTTTTGCTGTACAGAAGCTCTGGAGTTTAATTAGGTCCCATTTGTCTATTTTGGCTTTTGTTGCCATTGCTTTTGGTGTTTTAGTGATGAAGTCCTTGCCTATGCTTATGTCCTGAATGGTTTTGCCTAGCTTTTCTTCTAGGGTTTTCATGGTGTTAGGTATTATGTTTAAGTCTTTAATCCATCTGGAGCTAATTTTAGTTTCCTGGATACAGCACACTGATGGGTTTTGACTTTTTATCCAATTTGTCAGTCTGTGTGTTTCGATTGGTGCATTTAGCCCATTTACATTTACAGGTAATATTGTTATGTGTCCTTTTAATCCTGCCATTTTGATGCTAGCTGGTTGTTTTGCCCATTAGTTTCCGCAGTTTCTTCATTGTGTCAATGCTCTTTACAATTTGGTACATTTTTGGAGTGGCTGGTACTGGTTGTTTCTTCCTGTGTTTAGTTACCATTTGGTATGTTTTTGTAGTTGCTGGTATGGTTGTTCCTTTCCATGTTTAGTACTTCCTTCAGGCATTCTTGTAAGTCATGTCTTATAGTGATGAAATCTCTCAGCAATTGCTTGTCCATAAGGATTTTATTTCTCCTTCATTTATGAAGCTTTGTTTGGCCAGATATGAAATTCTGGGCTGAAAGTTCTTTTCTTTAAAGACGTTGAATATCGGCCCTCATTCCCTTCTAGCTTGTAGAGTTTCTACTGAGAGGTCTGCTGTGAGTCTGTTGGTCTTTCCTTTGTGGGTGACTCTGGCTGCCCTTAGGACTTTTTCCTTCATTTCAACCCTGGTGTATCTGATGATTATGTGCCTTGGGGTTGCTCTTCTTGAGGAATATCTTTGTGGTGTTCTCTGCATTTCCTGGATTTGAATGTTGACCTGCCTGTTACGTCAGGGAAGTTCTCTTGGATAATATCCTGAAGAGTGTTTTCCAACTTGGATTTATTCTCCCCATCACATTCAGTTATGCCAATCAAGCATAGATTAGGTCTTTTCACATAATCCCATAGTCCTTGGAGGCTTTCTTCATTTCTTTTCACTGTTTTTTCTTTAATCTTGCCTTCTCGTTTTATTTCACTGATCGATTTGTGTGTTGAAACTTGTGCATGCCTTGTGAAGTTCTCCTGCTGTGTTTTTCAGCTCCATCAAGTCATTTATGTTCTTCTCTAAGCTGGCTATTCTAGTTAGCATTTCGTCTAACCTTTTTTCAAGATCCTTAGTTTCTTTGCATTGGGTTAGAACATGGTCTTTTAACTCAGAGTAGTTTGTTATTATCCACCTTCTGAAGCCTGCTTCAGTTAATTCGTCACACTCATTTTCTGTCTTGTTTTGTTCCCTTGATGGTGAGGAGTTGTGATCCCTGGGAGGGAAAAAGGTGTTCTGGTCTTTGAAGGTTTCATCCTTTTTGCGTTTTTTTTTTTTTTTTTTTTTTTTTTTTTTTTTTTTTGTTTTTTTCCCATCTTCGTGGATTTATCTCCCTTTGATCTTTGAAGTTGGTGATTTCAGGAGAAATCTCTGAGTGGATTTCCTTTCTGTTGCAATTGGAGCTATACCTCTTTTGGCGTGTAGAGGTGCTGCTGGGCTGCCTCGGATTCAGTCAGGTTGCTGGGTGGGTGGTCTTCCCTGGGGTTTGTTTGCAAGTGAAATTAGCCCCGCCTTCCCAGTGGCATCTCTGCTGCCCTAAGCTTGATATTCCTGGTTGGGGTCAAACTGGTCTATTCGTTGCTAAGCTCTCTGATGCATGGGCTTCAGTTTGAGTTTTGTGGGGGGCAGTGGGGCTTGCCAGGCCTTATGACCTGTTTCCCTGCTTTCAACTCTGCTTCTTTCTGTGGGACGGGTTGTTCTGTCTTGCTGGTGCTAGTCCAAATTTCCGCCCTGGTCTGGCTGACAACTTAAGGCAGCAGACGGGTGCTGTTACACAGATTTGCATTGACTACCCACAGAGCCCCTCAGTCTGGCCGGGCTTGTGGACCGTGGGTTGCAGGAGGGATGAGGTAAGCACAGGATCCGAATTGGAGCACTGAGGGAATGAAGTCCCCCAACCCTCTGAGCCAGCTGCATGTTCCAGGTGGGGATGTGCTTTGCCCTGTCTTGGTTCGTTCACCCTGGGCGGCTCTCACCCTGGTTTGACTCCCTCCCTGGGCTACTTATAGAGTCCTTCCAGTCCCCCCAAAATCAACCCGGCACCTCACTTGGAATTGTGAAGTCTTCTAGCCCTCTGCGTCTCATTTGCTGGGACCTGCATTCCAGTGTTGTTTCCTCTTGGCCATGTTGGCACTGTCTCCAGCAAATACCAATTTTTTTTTTAATTCATTCATCTGTTGATGGACATTTAGATTGCTTCAAAATCTTGACTATTGTGAGCAGTGGTGCTTCTTTCTATTGTGTATTTACTCAGCAGAGGGATCACTGGATTATATGGTAGCTTTATTTTTAGTTTTTTGAAAAACCTTCAAACTGTTATTATTTTTATTTTTTAATTTTAATTTAGGTTCTGGAGTACATGTGCAGGTCATGCAGGGTTGTTGCCTAGGTGCATACATAACGAGGTGGTTTACTGCCTCTATTCCCCCTTCATCTATATCCAGCATTTCTCCCCATGTTACCCCTCCCAACCCTCCCAAGCCCCCGCTGTCCCTCCCCTAGCCCCCCAACTGCCCCCAGTTTGTGATGCTCCTCTCCCTGAGTCCACGCATTCTCATTGTTCAACACCTGCCTATGAGTGAGAACATGTGGTGTTTGGTTTTATGTTCTTGTGTCAGTTTGCTGAGAATGATGGTTTCCAGATTCATCCAAGTCCCTACAAAGGACACAAACTCATCTTTTGTTATGACTGCATGGTATTCCATGGTGTATATGTACCACATTTTCTTTGTCCAGTCTATCATTGATGGGCATTAGGGTTGGTTCCAGGTCTTTGCTATTGTACACAGGGATGCAATAAACATACGTATGTGTGTGTCTTTATAATAGAATGATTTATAGTGCTTTGCGTATATACCCAGTAATGAGATTGGTGGGTCAAATGTAATTTCTATTTCTAGATCCTTGAGGAATCACCACACTGTCTTCCACGATGGTTGAACTAGTTTATGCTCCCACCAACAGTGTAAGAGTGTTCCTATTTCTCCACATCCTTTCTAGCATCTGTTGTCTCCAGATTTTTTAATGATCGCCATTCTAACTGTCTTGAGATAATACCTCAATGTGGCTTTGATTTGCATTTCTCTAATGACCAGTGATGATGAGCATTTTTTTCTTATGTTTGTTGGCCTCATATATGTCTTCTTTTGTAAAGTGTCTGTTCCTATCCTTTGCCCACTTTTGAATGGGTTTGTTTGTTTTTTTTCTTTTATATCTGTTTTAGTTCTTTCTAGATTCTGGATATTAGCCCTTTGTCAGATGGGTAGATTGCAAAAATTTTTTCCCCATTCTGTTGGTTGCCAGTTTGCTCTAATGATTGTGGCTTTTGCTGTACAGAAGCTCTGAAGTTTAATTAGATCCCATTTGTCTATTTTGGCTTTTGTTGCCATTGCTTTTGGTGTTTTAGTCGTGAAGTCCTTGCCTATGCCTATGTCCTGGATGGATTTGCCTATGTTTTCTTCTAGAGTTTTTATGATGTTAGGTTTTATGTTTAAATCTTTAATCCATCTGGAGTTAATTTTAGTGTAAGGTGACAGGAAGGGGTCCAGTTTCTGCTTTCTGCACATTGCCAACCAGTTTTCCCACCACCATTTATTAAACAGGGAATCCTTTCCCCATTGCTTGTTTTTGTCAGGTTTGTCAAAGATCAGATGATTGTAGATGTGTGGCATTGCTTCCGAGGCCTCTGTTCTGTTCCATTGGTCTATATCTCTGTTTTGGTACCAGTACCATGCTGTTTTGATTACTGTAGCCTTGTAGTATAGTTTGAAGTCTAGCAGTGTGATGCTTCTGGATTGATCGTTTTTCCATTATGTAATGCCCTTCTTTGCCTCTTTTGATCTTTTTTGGTTTGAAGCCTGTTTCATCAGAGACTATGATGCAACACCTGCTTTTCTTTTTTTGTTCTCCATTTGCTTGGTAAATCTTCTTTCATCCCTTTATTTTGAGTCTATGTGTGTTTTTGTACAGAGATGGGTTTCCTGAATACAGCACACCAATGGGTTTTGAATTTTTTATCCAGTTTGCCAGTCTGTGTCTTTTGGTTGGTGCATTTAGGCTGTTTACATTTAG
Source organism: Cebus imitator (assembly GCF_001604975.1). Lineage (NCBI taxonomy): Eukaryota > Metazoa > Chordata > Mammalia > Primates > Cebidae > Cebus > Cebus imitator. Next base: position 357,433 of record NW_016108020.1, read on the forward strand.
TGTTAATATTGTTGTGTGTGAATTTGATCCTGCCATTTTGTTACTGGCTGTTTTTTTTTGCCGGTTAGTTGACTCAGTTTCTTCATTGCATTTTTGGTCTTTGCCATTTGGTGTGCTTTTGCAGTGGTTGGTACTTGTTCCTTTCCATTTTTAGTATTTCTTTCAGGGAGGTTTGGTGGTGACAAAATCTCTCAGTAGTTGCTTGTCTGTAAAGGATTTTATTTCTCCTTCACATATGAAGCTTAGTTTGGCTGGATATGAGATTCTGAGTTGAAAGTTCTTTTCTTTGAGGTTGTTGAATATTGGCCTCCACTTTCCTCTGGCTTGTAGGCTTTCTGCTGAGAGATCTGCTGTGAGTCTGATTGGCTTCCTTCTGTCAGTGACCTGACCCTTTTGTCTGGCTGTCCTTAACATTTTTTCCTTCATTTCAATCCTGGTGAATCTGACAATTGCGTGCCTTGGGGTTGCTCTTCTTGAGGAATATCTTTGTGGAGTTCTCTATTTCTTGAGTTTGAATGTTAGACTGCCTTGCTAGGCTGGGGAAGTTCTCCTGGATAATATCCTGGAGCGTGTTTTCCAGCTTAGATTCATTCTCCCCAACATATTCAGGTACACCAACCAAGCGTAGATTAGGTCTTTTCACATAATACCATATTTCTTGGGAGGCTTTGTTCATTTCTTTTCACTCTTTTTTCTCTTGTCTTGCCTTCTCTTTTTGTTTCATTGAGTTGATCTTCAATCTCTGATATCCTTTCTTCTGCTTGATCACTTCAGCTATTAAAACTTGTGTTTGCTTCACATAGTTCTTGTGCTGTGTTTTTCAACTCCATGAAGTCGTTTATGTTCTTCTCTAAGCTGGTTATTGTAGTTAGCATTTCGTCTAACCTTTTTTCAAGGTTTTTAGTTTCTTTGCGTTGGGTTAGAACGTGTTTCTTTAGCTCAGAAAAGTTTGTTATTACCTACCTTCTGAAGCCTGTTTCTTTCAATTTGTTGCACTCTTTCTCAGTCATGTTGTGTTCCCGTGGTGATGAGGAGTTGTGATCCCTTGAAGGAGAAGAGGTGTTCTGGTCTTTGATGGTTTCATCTTCTTTGCCCTGTGTTTTTCCCATCTTCCTGGATTTATCTAACTCTGATCTCAGGGAGCTGCTTGATGAGGTCACGTGTCTGCCTGTTGAGGCACTACTGGGTTTCCAGGGACTCCTTCAGATTGCTAGGTAGGCTTTCTGTGTCTTTTTTGTTTACACTGGGAGGTTAGGCCTGCCTCTTCTGCTAACGTGGAGGCACTGCTGGGTGGTCATGAACACCATCCCATTGCTACATAGGCTTCCTGTGTCTATAAATTTTCCTTCTAGACACTGTTTTAAATATGTCCCAGAGAGTCTGATACATTGTGTCTTCATTCTCATTGGTTTCAAAGTACATCTTTATTTCTGCCTTCATTTCATTATTTATCCAGTAGTCATTCAGCAGAAGGTTGTTCAGTTTCCATGTAGTTGTGTGGTTTTGAGTGAGTTTCTTAATCCTGAGTTCTAATTTGATTGCACTGTGTCTGAGAGGCTGGTTGTCACAATTTCTGTTCTTTTGCATTTGCTGAGGAGTGTTTTACTTCCAATTATGTGGTCAATTTTAGAATTAGTGTGGTGTGCTGCTGAGAAGAATGTATAGTCTGTGGATTTGGGGTGGAGAGTTCTGTAGATGTGTGTTAGGTCTGCTTGGTCCAGATCTGTGTTCAAGTCCTGGGTATCCTTGTTAATTTTCTGCCTCATTGATTTGTCTAAAAATGACAGTGAGGTGACTTTATCTTAACCTTTGTTTCTGTCCCTCTCTAACTTGCTTTTCAGAGAGTCTGTTCTACTCAGAGAAATGGAGTCAGCATATGCACTTCTGTGGCTTACATCCCAGGTCAATCTTTTATTTTAAATTTTCGTTTATTTCTTTATTTTACTTTTATCTTTCTACAAGTCACTTCTTCATTGTTCTCTGTTTATCATTTGTTTTGGCTCAAAATGGAGATCTTATCACCTTCTGATAAGTAAATGTTATGTAAATGATATCTGATTACTCTGTTATTTTTTAGCTTTGTTAATATTTTAATATTACTTATTAGCAGTGAGTCATTAGGGCAAACCAAATGATAATTGACTTATTAAGGCAGAAGAGTTCTTTGATGCATATCCACCACTGCTATCTACTTCACAGGAGATATGACAAAAGAAATAAAAACAAACAAACAAACATTGACAACTAAATCTTTACATTATTTGCTATAGTAGGGAAATACTTTCTTTTTTCTTTCACATTTTCCTAGGCAATATTCTCATGCAGTTTCCTTGGATATCTGCTGATTTAGAGTTTATACATGTTCATTTTGGGTAATAAATATTTCGAGCAAAGTAGTAGAGGGAAAGAATATCTCCTGGTTTGGAGAAAAAGTAGAGACAGTCAGTGTGTTTACAAACAAAAATAGGACTAGGAGTAGTCAGGAGGCATTATACTGTTCTGTAAGCAAAAAATAGAAGGTTAAGTGGTACCTAGAATCGACGACAAAGAATATTTAATATCTAATGTGAGCACGATACTCTGCTATGTACTGAATCTGAAGCTCGGGGCATGTTTGTATGTGTATGTGTATGTGTCTGTTTGTATTCCTGCATATGTATGTGTTTATTTCTGTCTGGGTGATCATGGAAATTCAGAGATAGCTCAATTTGAATGGAGGGAGAAGTAAGGGAGGACTAAACAAAAAATAAATACTTGTGTATAAGATTTGGCTTGACTTGAATAATCAAGTAAAGAAGTCACAACAGAGCTTTCTATTTAAGATTTACCTTCATAACTTAGGTGTGGTATTCTTTTGTTTTTGTAATATTCAAAATCCAAAAATCTAACTTTGGCATTTTTGTTACATGTTTTAAAGCTCTTTTACCTGGATTCTTTGTTCCCTATAACCATCAATGGCAGTCTATTGACTAGAGTGTCTTTCTGGATTTCCATGTGTTAAATTCTCCTTTTTATCTACTAAGGCAGTAGTCTCACCAAAGTTAGCATTTGGTGTAACCAAAATACCAAAAATAGATGTTTGAATTTTAAAGTATTCAAATTAAATTAAATATTTAAAATATTCAAAATTAAAAAAAATTATTTTAACATTTTAAAATTTTAATTTGAGGCATAATTTGCAGGCTGTATTTTATTGCAAAGTTCTGTGAGTGTTATGTGTTTTTTAAATCATATAATTATGTAAATTTTACTGAAATCAACATGTAGAATAATCCTATAATCTCCTTCTCCTAGGCTTCCCTTGTGCTGCTCCTAGACCAGCTTCTGGCAGTCACTGATACTTTTTGCCAATACAGTTCTTCCTTTTCCAGAATTGCAGTAGAATCATAAAGTTTGTAGCCTTTTACTGTAGCTTTTTTACTCAATATAATATTTTAAGATACTTCCATGTTTTTGTATAGTTCAGTAGTGAATTCTTTTTATTGTTCTGTAGTACTTCATTGTGTGGATAGTCAGAGTTTGTTTATCCATTTACCAACTGAAAGACATTTGGGTTGTTTACCCTTTTTTTTTTTTTTT